>NC_084980.1:30972258-31184758 GCF_963691925.1 Scomber scombrus
TGGTGTCTGAGCTGCTCTGCTGGTGGTTACTCTGTCTGGCACAATAAGAGAGAAACATCCATCTCCTCCTCCTCCTCCTCCTCCTCCTCCTCCTCCTCCTCCTCCTCTGTCTCTAACAGAGTAGCAGTGTATGTGGACTGTCCTGCTGGCACTCTGTCCTTCTACAGAGTCTCCTCTGACTCACTGATCCACCTCCACACCTTCAACACCACATTCACTGAACCTCTGTATGCTGGGTTTGGGTTCTGGTTCTTGTCTCTTGGTTCTGGTTCCTGGTTGTCTCTGTGTGGTCTGTAGGAAGGAGAGTCTCCTCCTGTCAGAGAAACGTTCTCATGTTATTTAGCACCAACCTGATCTCTCACTGGTTGTAAATAGAGTTTCTAAAGCCAACATGGTTTCCCCATGACTGACAGTTAGTTAGTCAGTCACATATATCCACATTTAAAAAGCTGTAAAACAGAAGCTGATTTTCTCAGAGCAGATATCTCAGTCTGTTAGAGGACTGTTTGGAGGTTCGGAGGTCGTGGCTTTGATCCTTATGAGTCTCAGTCAATGTTCAAGTCCAACACCCAAAGTGAAACTCAGAAGCTCTCAGAGAGAAAACCACCAGCGGCTCAAAGTTTACTGAAACGTCAAGTTGTGACCGAGCTTTTTAAACATGTTGGAAGAGTTTAGCCACTAACTATAACACACATAATGACAGTAAGTATCTGCTGGCCTAGAGAGGAACTTTGGTCTTTCTCCTCTTATTTGGTTGTTTGGCTTCTTGTTCAATGACTTGTTTTTTTAATCATATAGTGGATTCAGAAACCAACATGTTTTTATGTGTGTCTCTGCTGGATGTGCATGTACAGCTGTCAATCAACATGATGATTCATCCATTCATCCATTCATAGCTTTGTCTCTAAAATGTCTGGAAATAGTGAAAATAGTGTGAAACGCTGGTTGTAATTGGACAGAGTCGAAGGCAGCGTCTTTAAATGTCTCATTGTGTCTGAACTAAAGTCCAGAACATCAAATAATCAGTTTATTATCATGTCAGACAAAGAAAAGCTTCAAAATGACTCAAATGATGATGAAGTGCTGATTTAGTGTTGATGGATAATCAATGAATGGACTAATAGTTGCAGCTCTGGCTGTATGTGAACAGAATATTAGAGGACAAACAGCTGACAGTTTAGCGCCTTACTAAATATCCACAATAAAAAGCTCATTTACAGGATAATTCATCTGTTTCTAATCTTTTCATGTTTCTTATTTGCTGTTTTTGTGTTTTTACCAAGTAAAGTTGATCATTTGTATGTTTGTGTTACTCAGGCAGAACTAAATGTAACTGCTGTATCACCTGTTATGTCCAATAAAAAAAGGCTGATCAATAATAATAGAAGCTTTCATTTGATCTCTTTATTGTCACATTGAGAAAAATGTCCCTCTAATAATAATCTGAACATTATTAATAGTTGTATAGTTTATTCTCAGTTTAGTGCAGGGTTCAATGGTTTCCTGCATTCAATCATTTTCTTCTGCTGCAAACTAAACAAACTCATTTGAAATAATCAAATGAACTGATTGAAAACTAAAGTGTGAATCCAAGCTGCTGAGCACAAACACAAATGTCACATGACCTTTAAACTCTGGATCATGTGACGCGTTTATGAGAGAAAGAAATGAGAAAAAGCTTTTAATGTGAAGCATCAGCAGGAAGTGTGAGAGAGGACAACATGATGAGACAGGTGGAGATGTGGAGTAGCTGCACTAGGGCTGGGCAAAACCATTATTATTGTAATCGATTAATCTAGCGATTATTTTTTCAATTCGATTCGATTATCGATTATTTACCCATTATTTGACTTATATAGCATATATTTACATTATGCTAATTTATGTATCTCACTGAAAAAACACAAATTTCATACCAACATATTTTTATTGTTTTTACCAAAAATCACCAAATTCCAAAATAAAATTCAAGTAATGAAAACAATAGTGCAATCTGACGCCAGAGGTAACATTTAACACAAAATAAAATGAAACAAAATAAAATACTTTCAATAAATAAAACTGTTGTGCAAGAATCAAGAAAATGTTATCAACATAAAATAAATCAAATATAAACAGCAGCAGTGACAAAATATAAAGTGCTCTTCATTCACAGGAACATACACTCTGCCTTTTCACTCAAGAATACTGTGTGTAGTGTGTGTGTCTGTGTGTGTGTCTGTGTGTGTGTCTATGTGTGTGTCTGTGTGTGTGTCTATGTGTGTGTCTATGTGTGTGTCTGTGTGTGTGTCTGTGTGTGTGTTTAATCCAAGACATGATGTAGTCATGCATTGGAGTGGAGGAATGTTAGCATTTCAACATGCTCAGCAGTCAGGCTTCCCCTTTTTTAGGTGACAATGTTTCCAGCAACTGAACAAAGCCTTTCAGATGGCGTTGATGTGGCAGGTACAGGCTGTAAAGCAGACAGTGTGGGAATCTTGTTGAATTATCCTTCCACCATTTAAGGGGGTCACTGTCCCTTGGGATAGGGTCGCCATCGTGCTTTTATGATAAGCCATCTCCATTTTACACAGCTGACAAACGACAGAATGGCCTCCTTTTACGGAAAAATAATCCCATACCTTTGAATTACGAGTTCGTTTTTTTACATTGATCAGAGTCAACTGACTCACTGGTGTTGCTGCTGCCGCTACTCGCTGCCGCCATTTTTTTTCAAACGACGCATCGACACAGAGTTTTTGCGTCGACGTATTTTTTGCATTGACGTAATTGATGACGTCGACGCGTCGTCCCAGCCCTAAGCTGCAGGGGAACATTTCACAGCAGAGACACATGAAGACTTCCTGCTGGGAAACAGCTGATCATCCTTCATTAAGAAACACACTCACACGTTTTTAATAAAGAAAGAAGGAAATGACAGAATGTAGAAAGAAGCTTTCAGTAGAGCAACTAACTACTATACTGATAGTTGACTAGTGTGATTATTGAAAGGATTCATGGACCAATGGGATCAGTGCTGGTTCTGGCTTATATACAGATCAATACATAGAAATAATAATTATATACAATCATGAATACAGAACATGAAGTACAAGGAAGAGAACCAGTTCTTGTTCTTTTAATTATTATGAATTATAACCAGGTGGGGAGTTCTGGTCCTCTGAAATGAGGCGAACCAGGAAGTAACTTAAAACTGCATTCTATCAAAAGGCCACCAGGGGGCGACCGTTTTGGTGTCAAAAGGACTTCCGTCTCTATACAAGTCAATGGAGAATTCACCAACTTCTCACTTGATTTCTAACCTCAGTAAACGTTTTCAAAATGTGTTTATGGTCTCAATCGCTAGTTTAAAGCCTTCTTCAATGCAGTATGATGTTCATTTGGGACATTTTGGCCTCCCTGATTTTATATGTGACGATAAAGCAGGGTATGCATTAGGGCGTGGCTACGTGGTGATTGACAGGTTGATTGGTTCACAGGTTCAGGAGGGCGCCTCATGCTCCTCCTGATGCCCATATAAGTAGAATCCCTGTTTTTATTTTTCCCAGCATGCACCTGAAATTTTAAAGATGGCGCTGCTCAGATCCGATACTATTGGCCTCCGAGCAGCAGTCCACAAACCAATGGGTGACGTCACGGATGTTACGTCCATTTCTTATATACAGTCTATGGTTTATACATATTGCTAATAAGATAAAAGCAAACTGCACACAAATAGAACGAATACAACTCTGGTGGTTTTCCTGGATATTGTCGATACCAGTAGAAATAATCACTACCAGTTGCAGCTTGAGAGTAATTGTAGGACAGAGTAACAGGTCTCGGCCCCCCCGTTTAAATTTTGTGCAGACCCCGCCTGTCAACGTCACACTTTATGAATCCCAACACCTATGTCTACTTTTTGACAAAAAATTATTTGTCTCCTTTTCACGGTTTGGCCGTGAGCTCGAGTTAAAAATAAAAATTAAGGTTATTTTTTACTGCTTCTCACACTCAAGCTAACTGACGCTTCCACTCTATCTTTGAAGAAAAAGTGATTTCCACTCCTCGTTTGACTGCTCATAGTTTGAAAAGTTTACATGTTATGTAAAAACAGTTTGGTATTTTTCGAGAGAGCACAAGTTTTCCTCCGTTTTAAAGTTTGAATCACATTTCTACGTACAGGTATGAGAGAGCTAGGTGACTCTGAAATTTTGTGATTTAAAAAAAAAATCCCATTTTCAATGGTGAAATTTCCCGGTATTTTGGGAATAACTCATTGAATTTATGAGTTAACTGTTATTAAGTATGTGATGTGTCAAACAGGTCAGTTTCCAAAGAGGGTCCCTTATATTTCACAGATACTAAATGATGACCTTAATGCAATAGTTGATACCAAATGATGTTCATGTTTGATACCAAACCTCTGAAGTTTAACAGTGTGTGACTCCCTCTAGTGGATGTTGTGGAGTATTCTGTTGTTTTTGCTCCAAAGGTTTTTGTACAGAGTTTTGGTGTTTCCTGTCACTGTGGGCTGCAGAGCACAGTAGTACACAGCAGAGTCAGACACTGCAGCAGAGGAGATCTGCAGATCCATTTGTTTTTCTTCCACTTTAATCTCCAGTCCAGATTTTGGAGTTGCTACATCCCCAGAAGCTGTGTGTGAGATGAGGAACTCTGGTGGTTTTCCTGGATATTGTCGATACCAGAAGAAATAATCATTGGCTAAAAGATTGGGGTATTTATAGGACACAGTAACATTGCTGCCCTCCAAACTGTGCTCTTCATTCTTGACTGCAGTGAGATCTTCACAGCTGACACCTGCATGAGAATATTTAAATCCAGCAGTTAGTGAACAAATGGACATTTTCTTGGGCTTCTTGTTCTGTGCTTCAGTAACTATGTAGCTGCTTTAATTACATGATCACATATGAATGTTGTTGCCATTTAATTTAAGTCCAAGAGATGAAATGAAAATGTGACTCACCAGTGAATATACAGAGGAGCAGAGCTGCCACTAAAAGCAACATGTTGAAAGATAAACAGCTCAGTAATCCTCACAGTCAACTTTCTGAAGTCTGCTTACTTTCTGATGGGGACAGCTGGGCTTCTCCCATCTGTAAAGGAAGCCCCTCCTCCCTTAATGACATCACTGTGACATCACTGATCCTTGCAGGGGGGGGGTTATATACCAGTTATATCACCATCACAGGACTTTTCTTCTTCTCTTATGTCTTCATTGTCAACATGAAAACTTTGTCTGGAGCAGCTTTTACATGACTGATCTGTTGTCATGTGAAACTAGAGAAGCATCAAAAATCTGTCAGCTCGTGTTTGAGTTTTGGTGTTTTCTGTCACTGTGGGTCAGGGTCGGACTGGGAACTAAATTCAGCTCTGGCAATGCTCATCTAGACCATTTGATGATAAAACTTGCACAACTGCTAATTCACTTGTGTCTCGTCTTTTTGATCACACAGGTTTCCTGTAGGGGGACTTTAATTCCCTGACCTGCTTGACCCTTTAAGAAGGAGTGCACTTCCCCTTTAAAATGTCTCTGTGGGTATTTTTCCTGCTGTAATGTTGAACAGTTCCAAAGAAGTGGATGTTTATTGGTCATTTAACTCCAAACGAGGGGAGATTAATGCCACCTGGGTCAAAGTGACACTAAGTCCAAAGACCCTCCCTGACTGTCCACAGATAGCAGCTGACAGGGTAGAAAAGCCTCTGGAAGACAACACACTGGTTGCTCTGTTTTTTACTTTCTCCAGGAAAAATGGAGGAGGGTCAGTGTTTTGGGGACTGTGAAGGTTTTCCCACTAATTATCTGCAGATGATGAACTTAATGAATTAGTTTTTCAATCTTTTTTTTAGCTGGTCTGAATAAATGTTCCTGTTCTGACAAATCAGCTCCTGCCTGCTGGTCCATCCTCCCCACTCACACTACCAACCATCCTCAAGTACAACAAGGTCCAAGGAACTCTGTTACAACCCTGAAAGAATCTCAGGATGAGGGAAGCAACACAACACTGGTGTAGTCAGGTAAGAACCGCCATTTATTGTTTAGTGTCACGATAAAAGATAAATGTTGCTTCCTAATCGTACAGATCCCCAATAACTGACTGATGCTAAAACCAGATAAACTAAACCAAACCTGTCTGGCTGCACTATTCTTACCTGGAAAAACAAAATCACAACACAAGCAGCCATCACTTAGGCCTGATGTTCAGAGTAGACAGACGGGCTACTACATGTGGTGTATGGACTAACAAATGTAGAAAGTAGGAAAACGATTTAAAAGCTGCTGTCCAGTCCCAGAACTGCTAACTGAGTAATGAATAGGAATGATGGTGAATAAGTTTGGAACCACCAGGACTCTTCCTATAGCTGGCTGTTCAGGAAACTGAGTAACCAGGCAAGAAGGGTCTTAGTCAGGGAGGAGACCAAAACCCAACAGTCAGTCTAACAGCACTTCAGAAGTCCTCTACAGAGAGAACCTGCTGGAAGGACAACCATCTCAGCAGCTCTCCTTCAGTCAGATCTTTATGATAGAGCAGATACAGAGAAGCTACTCTGGAATAAAAGACATGACAGCCTGCAGAGAGTTTGTAAAATAAGATTTAAAGAACTCTGAGAGCACGAGGAGCAAGATTCTCTAATCTGATGAAACAGAAATTTAACTTTTTCTGAAGTCTGGTGGCTTGTGGGAAAAATCTGTTGCACATTCTGGTTGTTCTTGATGTGATGGATCGGTATCTCCTGCTGGACGGGAGGAGATTGAACAGTCCATGAGAGAGGTGGGAGGAGTCCTTCACTATGCAGAGAGCTTTTCTCCTGCATCTGTCTATGTAAATGTCCTCAATAGCAGGGAGTGAGACTCTGATGACCCTCTCAGCCATCCTCACAACATGCTGCAGAGTCTTTCTGTTGGCTGCACTACAACTTCCATACCAGGAAGTGATGCTGCTCATCAGGACACTCTCAACAGTGCCCTGATAGAAGATGGTGAGGATGGAGGGGGGGGTTCACCTTCCTCAGGAAGTGCATCCTCTGCTTTGCTTTATTGACCAGGTGTGTGGTGTTCAGGGACCAGGACAGATCCTCAGTGATGTGAACACCAAGGAATTGTGTGCCGCTGACCCTCTCCACAGCAGAGCTGCTGATGTACAGCAGGGATTAATCAGCCTTTGACCTGAAGTCCACAATTATCTCTTTAGTCTCATCGACATTAAGAGACAGATTGTTCTTTATACACCAACCCACCAGTTGTTACACACTGATGCTGCAGTCACCATCATGATCCAGGTTTCACATTGTTGGACAAAGATGAGTCTTTTCTTCTTTCTTCTTTTGCAGGTCTGAGTCAAACATGTGAAGATTCAAACCTCTGAAGTTTAACAGTGTGTGACTCCCTCTAGTGGATGTTGTGGAGTATTCTGTTGACTTTGCTCCAAAGGTTTTTGTACAGAGTTTTGGTGTTTCCTGTCACTGTGGGCCGCAGAGCACAGTAGTACACAGCAGAGTCTGTCACTGCAGCAGAGGAGATCTGCAGATCGACTCCATTCCTCTTCTCATTTAGTTTAGTAGTCAGTCGAGGATTTGGAGGTTTTGCTTCAACCACAGTAGGAGATGTTGTATCAGTGATCAGGAGAAGGAACTGAGGAGCTGATCCAGGATCTTGTCGATACCACTGGAGATTATCAGCTTTAACTGAATAGTTACAGGACAGAGTAACAGTATGTCCCTCTGATGAAAACACTTCAGCACTGATGGCTGTAATATCATCTTCCAAGGTGTTACCTAGTGAAGGAAACATGTTGTATTAAAGTTCTGTTCCAGAGTGAAATATCCATCATTTGTAAAATATCACACAATGACAAAAACATACGTACCTACAAGAGTTGAAAAGAGTAAAATGACAGCGAGTGTTTCCATGTTTCCAGAAGTGAAATGCTGTAACTGAATGTTCAGTGTGAATAAGTGTTGAGTGGTTTTGTGAGTTGTGTTTGGTCTGATGTTCACAGCTGGAATCAAACAGCTCTCTGCCATGCAGCCACCTCTGCAGTCAGTAGGAGGAGACTCATATGTCACATTACATTCATTTCTAAAAGTCTTCATCAAGTTCAAGTTTATTGTCATTTTCACTGAGCCTTTGCATACACAACAGAATGAAATTCTGATTCTCAATCAGTGACCACAGTGCAGATAAAAACATCAATAGAATAATAAACATCCTAATAACAATAATAAATAGGAATAAAATCAATAAAAAAAAGAAAATCACTGGTGAAAATAGTCCATTCTCACAAAGTGCAGGTAGTGCGTTCAGTCTCTTGACTTGACAGGTGACGAGCTGTCAAGGATTAGAGTGTGTGTGGTCGTGTATATGGGGAGAGGGGACAGTCCATTAATAAGCCTTACGGCCTGGGGAAAGAAGCTGTTCAGCTTCCTGCTGGTTTTGTTGCTGATGCTTTTGTATCTTCTCCCTGATGGCAAAAGGGAGAAGATGTGGTGGGAGGGGTGGGTGGGTCCATTATGATGGAGGTGGCTCTGCTGATGCAGCGTTGCCAGTATAGCTCCATCAGGCAGGGGAGGGGGGCACGGATGATTTTGCTGGCTGTGTTGACCAGTCTGTTGAGCTGCTTCTTGTCCTTTGCGCTACAGCACCCGAACCAGGAGGTGAAGCCGTAGGTCAGGACTCTCTCCACGGTTCCCCTGTAGAAGGTGGTGTGTGGTGGGGAGGCCTGTTTTCCTGAGTCTGCGGAGGGAGTGGAGCCACTGCTGAGCTTTTTTGAGGACTTCCGTGGTGTTGGTGGTTGAAGTGAGGTCGTCAGCATTGTGAACCCCCAAGTACTTCACACTGCTGGCCTTCTCCACAGCAGTCCCGTCGATGAGCAGTGGTGCATGATCCTGTTTTCCAGCCCTCCTGAAGTCTATCACAACCTCCCTGGTCTTGTTCACATTAAGGGAGAGGTTATGAGATCTGCACCATGAATTCTGCTGTTTCACCTCTTCCCTGTATGCAGACTCATTGTTGTTCTTTATGAGGCCCACCACCGTTGTGTCATCTGCAAACTTCAGGATGTAGTTGCTGCAGAATCTGGCAGTGCAGTCATGGGTGAGCAGGCTGAAGAGCAGAGGGCTCAGGACGCAGCCCTGCAGAGAGCCTGTGCTCACTGTGATGGTTCTTGAGGTGCGGCTGCTCACCCTGACCGTCTGCTGCTGGGTCAAAAAGTTGTGGACCCAGTTGCAGATGCTGTTGTCCACCTTTAGCAGCTGCAGCTTTTCCACCAGCTGCTGTGGGATGATGGTGTTGAAGGCACTGCTGAAGTCTATGAACAGGAGCCTGGCGTAGGTGTTCTTCTGCTCAAAGTGAGACAGCGTGAGGTGGAGCATGGTGGAAATGGCATCTTCTGTTGATCTGTTTGTTCTGTAAGCGAATTGTAGTGGGTCCAGGTCAGCAGGGAGGCAGTTTTTGATGTGCTGCATGACAAGGCGTTCAAAACATTTCATCACTATAGGGGTGAGGGCTACAGGGCGGAAATCAGAGAGGCCGGCGGGATTTGTTTTTTTTCACAGCTGTGTTTAATGAGGGAAAAGAATCTAGATACCAATCTTTGATACCAAACCTCTGAAGTTTAACAGTGTGTGACTCCCTCTAGTGGATGTTGTGGAATATTCTGTTGTCTTTGCTCCAAAGGTTTTTGTACAGAGTTTTGGTGTTTCCTGTCACTGTGGGCTGCAGAGCACAGTAGTACACAGCAGAGTCAGACAGCTGCAGCTTCTGGATCTTCAGAGGAACTGATGGTTTGTTGACTGTAGCATCAATCCTCTGTTCCTCTGCAGGATTAGATTCTGTTCCAGACTTGAAACGTCGCAGTAACAACTTTGGGTAATCATTTACTTCTTGTTTGTACCAGAACAAAGTGGGACTTCCACTAGTCTGAAATGTACAATTAAGTGTAAATGTCTGTCCTTCAGTCGCAATGACATCTCCTGGTGGCTGGATCACGCTGTCTTGTCCTTTACACTCTGGGGAAGAACAGAACAGGAGGAAGAGATGAATCAATAAAGATGATTGATTAAAGGAGAACAATCAGCAGGTTTAAAGAGTTACCTAGCCAGAGAGTCAGAATCAGGATGTTTCTCAGCCAGTGTTTCATGTCTGCAGTGAGAGGGGAGGAGAGAGAGGAAGAACATTGATACTCTGATGGATCTGGGCCTTCACATCATTGGCCCTTCCTCTTTATCATCTGTTGAGGAACTCTCAACATTTACATCACATTTACATGTCAGCTGTTTAGCTGCCGCTCTTATCCAGAGCAGCTCATCATGAGGAGATTGAACCTGTCAACTTTTTTAAACAGGAAGGTCTCTTTAATCAGTGAACCACCCTGGTATTCCACCATCATCATCATCCTCTCAATAAGCTTCATTTATTTGTTGGAGATATAAAAGAGATGTTTATATCAAAGTGTTAAGTGTCCTATCATATAACGTCTCCTGGAGCTAACATGAGGTCTGTCACCACATCTGATCAACAATGACAGAAACACAAACTGTGGAGAAAAAGGACGTTCTTGACAAGTTCTTCTGTGTAGAGAAAATTATGATCAAGCTCACTATGAGCTGGATTAGACGTGTTTATGAAAATGTAAAAAGAAAGACACAGTAGTAAGTTTCATTTGATCAGTGAATCATGTTGTCAGTGTCCACCTGATGGCGCTGTTGTTGAATAAAAGGAGGAGTTGAAGTGTGTAAATGTTGAGTGAGGAGCTGTCAGGTTTTTGTACAGAGACTGTGGGTTTGCTGTCACTGTGGGCCTCACAGCACAGTAGTACAGAGCAGAGTCTGTCACTGCAGCAGAGGAGATCTGCAGTTTGATGCCACGCTTTTCTCCAGACAGTTTAGCAGATAACCTTTTGTTAAGTGAGTCTGCAGGTCTAGAAATGTTCAATCCTGAGATGTACATAATGAACTCTGGTGGTTTTCCTGGATATTGTCGATACCAGAAGAAATGATCATTAGCTTTAGCTTCTTTGGAGTAATTGTAGGACAGAGTAACAGAGCTGCCTTCTAAACTGTACTCTTCATTGTTGACTGGAGTGAGTTCTTCACAGCTGACACCTAAAGGAAGAGATAACTCTGTTATAACAGAAGTCACAATGGATTAATCCCAAATGTTATAACATGTATAATGTAACATACCTGTTAAAATGGATAGAAACACCAAAGAAAGTAGACAATGATCCATTGACAGCATGTTGAATAAAGGTAATGTTTGTGGTTTGTGTATTGAACTCTGCTGAATATGGAAGTTCCTCTCTCTTCTATAGTTCAGTAACAGCTTAGCTCCTCCCTGAATCTCTCCGTCTCCTCTTAGATCTGTATTTTCACTTCTCTCAGTTACACTTCCTCCTGGTTAACAGACTGGTAGCAGCATTTTCTATCAGCTGGATGTGGGAAGTGTTATTTACTGATCCTTATATATAGGAAGTTACAGAAATATCCCTATACACAACACATCACTGTACAATATTATTGTGCTTTAAATTAAAGGAAAGCTCAGGGTCAAAGGTCAGACTCATACTGACAGCAGTATTCTTCTTGTTATCAACAATCTAAGATACAAGACTAGCTGCTGACATTACAGGATTTTAATGGAACATACACTACCGGTCAAACGTTTTAGAACACCCCAATTTTTCCAGTTTTTTATTGAAAAAATGTTTTCAAGCTCACCATCATGGTCTATTTCCCTAAGGTAGTTGTGTCGTAGCTTGAACTTATGTTCTGGGTCATTATCTTGCTGTAGGATGAACCCCTGACCAACTACGTGCATACCAGAGGGTTCTGCATGGCGCTGCAGAATGCTGTGGTAGCCGACCCTGGATCCAGAAAAACAGCCCCAGACCATCATGCTTCCTCCTCCATGTTTAACAGTTAATGTCACACACTGAGGAACCATCCTTTCTACTCGACGGCTACTAAACTCCTGCATGATGAACAGAATATTTTACATTTTGATTCATCAGTCCATAACAGCTTCTTCCAGTCTTCAGTTGTCCATTGGTGGTGTTTCATGGCCAAGGAAAGCCTCTTCTTCTTATTCTGACGTCTTAGCAATGGCTTTCTAGCTGCAACTCGACCTGTCAAACCTGCAACTGGAAGTCTTCTCTTCACAGTTGAAACTGAGACTTGCTTACTACGAACACTATGAAGCTTGAAGCTGTTGTCCTGTGAGCCGTCTATCACGCAAGCTGTTGACTCTCAGAAACTTGTCTTCTGACTCTGTTGAGGCTTTGGGTCTGCCAGACCTCTTCCTTTCAGAGTTTCCCCCAGTTTCTGAGTGAAACTGTCCTCACTGACACCTTGACTTTCTTCGCAATTTCTCTGTAGGAAGGACCTACATTTTTAAGTGTTTTTGTATAATTTTCAGTGTTTGGTAACCTTGCCTGTTTTTTTAACCTCTGGCAGTTCACTACTTACCTTTGTACCATTTCAAGCTTTTCATTGGACTTGAACTGCTTGAATTTCAATAAAAATCTGGAAAAATTGGGGTGTTCTAAAACTTTTGACCGGTAGTGTATAAAGATGTGTCATCAGCATGTTGTGAGATCCAGTATTGATCCCTGTGGTACACCACAAGAATTCACTTCTTCTGACAGAGAGAAAGACCAGCTTTAAAAGCTGTTTGATACCAAACCTCTGAAGTTTAACAGTGTGTGACTCCCTCTAGTGGATGTTGTGGAGTATTCTGTTGTTTTTGCTCCAAAGGTTTTTGTACAGAGTTTTGGTGTTTCCTGTCACTGTGGGCTGCAGAGCACAGTAGTACACAGCAGAGTCTGTCACTGCAGCAGAGGAGATCTGCAGAGGAACTGATCTTGAGGTTGAATCCAAGGTAGAGGAAAATCTTTCCTTAAACTCGTCCTCTGTTTTCCCCTCACCAAAATTAAAGCTGCTCAGGATGAATCTGGGTCTGTTATTTCCATCTTGTTTGTACCAGAAGAGGTAATGTTGTGATGAACTGGTGTTATATTGACATCCAAGTGTTACTGTCTGTCCTTCAGTAGCAGTCACATCTCCTTTTGGCTGCAGCACGTTGTCTTGTTGTGCTCTGCATTCTGTAAAACAGCAACAAACAGTATCAGTGAGCTGTTAAAGAATCATGTCAATGTTGGATCGATATCACAGAAACAGAGCTGTGTTCATACCAAGGCACATAGCAGCCAGCAACACTGAGATGAACAGAGACGTCATATCTGCAGTGTTGAGTAACTCTGAGCTACAGCGAGTATAAAGAAGACTCTGATCTCTGTTTAGTCTTCATCAACACTAAGTTGGTGGATTTAAAGGAGGAGTCTGATCACAGTGACAGAGCTCATTCACAGCCCTGTGTTATTCCTCCTACTGACAACTTTACACTAAACACATGTTTGTGCCTCTCTCCTTTCCTAGCATAGCTTGTCTTGTATGTTTTCATCACTGGAGATTTAATGTTTGAATATAAATTACAGTTTAGTGTCTTTTGGTTCTCTGCAGCTGTCAGAGGTCAAATGTAAAGATGGTGGAGTTGTTGTGGAAGCTTCAGTTTCTATAAATCAGCTGATTCTAAACTTGGTCAAAGCTTCAGCTGTTAAAGTGTAGCCCTGTTGAGTTTATGATGTGTGAGAATATAAATGAACAGTAATTGGGGGAGCATCCTTTAGCTTTCATAACTTCTAACAAATGTTTTCGGTAAGTGCTGACAAGCTTCTTACACCTCTCGATCGGAATCTTTGCCCATTCTTCATGTGCAAAAGCCTTTAGCTCAGTGATGTTTGATGGCTTCAGTGCTGCAACTGCCTTCTTTAAATCCTACCAAAGATTTTCAGTCAGATTTAAATCTGGTGACTGAGAAGCTTTGGTTGACTTGGAGGTGTGCTTGGGATCATTGTCTTCCTGGACAGTCTAATGATCACCAAGGTTTAATTTGTCAACAGAAGGCATCCTGTTCCTCTTTAAAATTAACTGGTATTTCTGGGAATCCATGATGCCAGGTACACGGCCAGTTCCTGCTGCAGAAAAACAGCCCCACATCATCAATGACCCACATCCATGCTTGATAGTGAGGATAGTATTCTTCTGGTCATAAGCCAGACATACCGCTGGTCAACATGTCCAATCAGTACCAGTTTGGTTTCATCAGTCCATAGAACTGTCTCCCAAAACTCTGCAGTCTTATCCAAATTCCTCCTCCTGGCATATTCTAGTCGACTTTTGTTTTTCCTTGTGGTCAAGAGTGGAGTGCGTCTTGGAGTCCTTGTTCATTCAGTGCTCATCTTATAGTTGCCACTGAAGCACTTGTTCCAGCCTTCATCAGGTCATCCTGTAGGTGTTCCCTCAGTAACACAGGGGTTTTCTTAGCTGTCCTGACTAAGCTGCTAAGGGCCCTTGATGAAGTTTTGTGCTTTCTTCCACGGCCAGGCAGGTTTGCAGCTGTTCCATAAGTTCCTTATAATGCTCCCAATGGTGCCTCCTAGAATGTAATATTTTTATACACAAGGCCCTTCAGGTGTGATGAAATAATCTCCTCTCTCAGCTTTTGTGGAAGCTCCTTTGTCTTTCCCATGATTTCAGTTGACCCTGAATACCTTCTTGGGTTTATTTATGCATCACAGCTGAAGCCAATGAAGGATCATTAAAGAGTTCCCAAATGCTTCATTATGTTTCAACTCCACTTTAGTCCATACAAACTGGCAGAAGGCTTTAAAACATCACTATTATAAATGGGTTGAATAATTGTTACATGACTATCTTGACAAAATATACTGTTACACACAAATACTACATCATGCATTTTATGTGATGATTTTATGTATCACTCAATTGATAAAGACGTCATCTAAAGCAGAATCTTGCTCTTTGAAAAAACTTTAACAGATAAATCCTTAAAATCTTTGTGGGTTGAATATTTCTGATTGCAACTGTAGTTCCTTATGCAGTTAGTGATAAAACCATCTAGCTCCTGTGATTCTTTGATTATTTGTATTCAGACTCAGAAGAAAACTTTATAAGTGATTCATGTAAATATCTTGTTTATTTCTAAAGCAGTAGGAGGCAGACAGAGGTTGCTTAGATAACTGTCAGTATATCTGAAATGGGGCAGCTGTGGCTCAGGTCGTCCACTAATCAGAAGATTGGCGGTTCAATTCCCGGCTCCTCTAGTCCACATGTTGATGTGTCCTTGGGCAAGATGCTTAACCCCAAATTGTTACCAATGCTGTGCTAATGATGTGTCAACCAGTGAAAAGAATCTAAACTGTTTGATACCAAACCTCTGAAGTTTAACAGTGTGTGACTCCCTCTAGTGGATGTTGTGGAGTATTCTGTTGTCTTTGCTCCAAAGGTTTTTGTGCAGAGTTTTGGTGTTTCCTGTCACTGTGGGCTGCAGAGCACAGTAGTACACAGCAGAGTCAGACAGCTGCAGCTTCTGGAACTTCAGATGAACTGATGGTTTGTTGAGTGTAGCATCAAATCTGTCTTTGGAGAAATCTGCAGCATTATCTCCTTCCCCAATAGTGTCTCGTCGCAAAACGTATTTTGGGAAATCATTTACTTCTTGTTTGTACCAGAACAAATATGGACTTAGGTCAGTTGTCTGAAATGTACAATTAAGTGTAACTGTCTGTCCTTCAGTAGCAATGACATCTCCTGGTGGCTGGTTCACTTTGTCTTGTCCTTTACACTCTGGGGAAGAACAGAACATGCAGAGGAAGAGATGAATCAATAAAGATGATTGATTAAAGGAGAACAATCAGCAGGTTTGTTTGTGAATTGACTTCCACAAAATCATCCAGCTGTGAAAAACAGATATGTGGTTAATACATCAGGTAAAATGAGACTTTGATCTGTGTTCTAACACTCACCTATAAAGTGAGATAAAAGTATAAAGAGGTAAAGCAACATGTCTTTGGAGTTGTTGAAAGCAAACAGACAGCAGATGATCAATGTTCTTCCACTGCAGTAGAATGAAGAAACTAAACAGCCTCTCTGCTGCACAGCCCTTCTCCTCAGCATCAAGCTGATTGGGATTTGACTTCCTCAAACATTTCTGCTCTGGAGACACAAATAATCTCATTGGTTGAGTTGAACCTCGGTGGGCGGGACAACCCTCTTGTTATGTGATAAAAAGAGGATGTGATGGTGACAAGCTCTGAGATATTCGGTACAGCAAGTAGCTTGGAAAGGTTTAGAAAGAATCAAGGAACTATTGTGTGTGATGGTGTCTTGTGTTTGAAGCATCATCCAGCTGGTTTGTCATTGATGTGGATTTGCTGCTCATGTGAATCCTCCCACAGTGTTTCATTAGCAGCTGTAACCACAGTGACTCTGATAAAACAGGAATTAGCAGAATCCATCTGATATGAAGCTGTGGTTTGAATACCACTTCCCTCCTCTTTGAAGAGTAGTCACATATCTGTGTTCAGGTTTTTGTACAGCCTCTTCTACACTTTCTATCACTGTGTGTCTAGAGCACAGTAGTAGAGAGCTGTGTCTGCCAGGGTTAGTCTCTGTATGGTCAGCTCTGTTGATGTTGGCGATGTTTTGGATTCATATCTATCTTTATTCTCATCAGGAATATATTCATCACCACTCCATGATTTTGCTCCTTTCCAGAGTATAAACTCAGGTGCCTGAAGGTCAGAATGATGTTTGTACCAGTAAAGGTAAACACCACTTGCAGTTGTCTCATATGTACATGTGAGTGTGACAGATTGTCCTTCTCTTCTACTGACTTCATGTTGTTGAGGATAGATTTTGTCTCCAGCTATTAGTCCTGGAAAAAGTAGAGAAAATGAAGCCATTAGACTAACATTGTTCATGAGGCTGAGAGGAGAAGACAGTGGAAAATGTCAACTGTACAGTGTTACTCTGTGGACACAAACTGATCAACTGTTCATTTGACTGATTTCTATAGAAATCATCTTCCAAGGTGTTACCTAGTGAAGGAAACATGTTGTATTAAAGTTCTGTTCCAGAGTGAAATATCCATCATTTGTAAAATATCACACAAGGACAAAAACATACGTACCTACAAGAGTTGAAAAGAGTAAAATGACAGCGAGTGTTTCCATGTTTTCAGAAGTGAAATGCTGTAACTGAATGTTCAGTGTGAATAAGTGTTGAGTGGTTTTGTGAGTTGTGTTTGGTCTGATGTTCACAGCTGGAATCAAACAGCTCTCTGCCATGCAGCCACCTCTGCAGTCAGTAGGAGGAGACTCATATGTCAAATTACATTCATTTCTAAAAGTCTTCATCACAGCTGTGTCTCATGAGGGAAAATAATCTAGACTGTTTGATACCAAACCTCTGAAGTTTAACAGTCTGTGACTCCCTCTAGTGGATGTTGTGGAGTATTCTGTTGTCTTTGCTCCAAAGGTTTTTGTACAGAGTTTTGGTGTTTCCTGTCACTGTGGGCCGCAGAGCACAGTAGTACACAGCAGAGTCAGACAGCTGCAGCTTCTGGATCCTCAGAGGAACTGATCTTGAGGTTGAATTCAATGTTGATGAAAATCTTTCCTTAAACTCATCTACTGTGTTCCCTTCATCTGCTATAACGCGGCTCAGGATGAATTTGGGTCTGTTGTTTCCATCCTGTTTGTACCAGAAGAGGTTATTACTTGTACCACTGCTTACATATTGACATCCAAGTGTTACTGTCTGTCCTTCAGTAGCAGTCACATCTCCTTTTGGCTGCAGCACGTTGTCTTGTTGTGCTCTGCATTCTGTAAAACAGCAACAAACAGTATCAGTGAGCTGTTAAAGAATCATGTCAATGTTGGATTGATATCACAGAAACAGAGCTGTGTTCATACCAAGGCACATAGCAGCCAGCAACACTGAGATGAACAGAGACGTCATATCTGCAGTGTTGAGTAACTCTGAGCTACAGCGAGTATAAAGAAGACTCTGATCTCTGTTTAGTCTTCATCAACACTAAGTTGGTGGATTTAAAGGAGGAGTCTGATCACAGTGACAGAGCTCATTCACAGCCCTGTGTTATTCCTCCTACTGACAACTTTACACTAAACACATGTTTGTGCCTCTCTCCTTTCCTAGCATAGCTTGTCTTGTATGTTTTCATCACTGGAGATTTAATGTTTGAATATAAATTACAGTTTAGTGTCTTTTGGTTCTCTGCAGCTGTCAGAGGTCAAATGTAAAGATGGTGGAGTTGTTGTGGAAGCTTCAATTTCTATAAATCAGCTGATTCTAAACTTGGTAAAAGCTTCAGCTGTTAAAGTGTAGCCCTGTTGAGTTTATGATGTGTGAGAATATAAATGAACAGTAATGTCAGAGTTTAATGCTTCAGTGTGTGTTCATGGTGTATCACATCAGGTTCACATTATCAGAACATTGTTACTGAGCATTTTGAAGGAGGCTTGCCCTATTTAAACCTCAGACATTTAGTTTGGTGTGCCCCTGACTGTTGAAGTTAAAGTGAGCCCCATGGTGAGATCGAACTGTCTGAGGCCTTCAGAAAGAAGATTGTAGCAGCTTATGAGTCTGGTAAGGGATTTAAAAAGATCTCAAAATAATTTGAAATCAGCCATTCCACTGTCCGGAAAATAGTGTGCAGGACATTCAAAACAACTGCCAACATGCCCGGGTCTGGCCGTCCAAGCAAGTTCACCCCGAGAGCAGACTGCAAGATGCTAAAAGAAATCACCAAAAACCTTAAAATGTCATCACAGGACCTACAGCAGACTCTTGCTACTGTTGATGTGAAAGTGCATGCCTCTACAATCAGAAAGAGACTACACAAGTTTAATTTTCAAGGAAGGTGTGCAAGGAGGGGAAACCTTTGCTCTGTAAGAAAAACGTGAAGGCCAGACTGAAGTTTGCCAGAGAGAACATAGACAAAGACCAGGACTCTTGCGATAATGTTTTTTGGACAGATGAGTCTAAGATTGAATTATTTGGACACCAGAACAGAGGACATGTTTGGCATAAACCAAATACAGCATTCCAGGAAAAGAACCTCATACCAGCTGTGAAGCACAGAGGTGGAAGTGTCATGGTTTGGGGATGCTTTGCTGGTGTAGTGTACAATTTGTGTGATAAATACCAACAGTGAACAATGTTGTATCTGCTAAAAGGGTTCTTGATTGTTGACTATTATTTGCTAAAGATAATCAAAACTGAGGGCATTATGTTAAAAGAAGAGGTGTATGTGATTCTGCACTTATTGAGTGAATAAACACATTTGATGATCTGATAAACATAAACTAAAATGTATGTGATTAAATATACCACACCTTCATTATTATTATTATTTTTAAAAAGAGAATGCAGTAAGAAAGAGTAATTGAACAGTATTGGAATTGATATGGCCTGTAGTAAATACAGTTGAAAGTAACTGAGCAGCAGTTGAATGAGCTGTGGAAAAACACCAGTAGAAAGAAACAGAAGTCTGAAGGCCAAATTTCAAAGCTGTTGACGTAGGTGAAAAACTCATGCCCAGCAGAAGTACCTGCAAAACCAGGAACCGGATGAAGCAGCCTCCAAAAGTGAAGAAGTGGCCATCGTATTGATCGGTGCCAAGAAAGTTGTTTTAAAAGAAAGCTGATTGGTTGAAATTTTACTCGGCTGTGGAGGAATTCCCACTTTACCACGATGGTCAGCAAAATGATCAATATGAATAGAAACCCTGAACTTTGTATCATTTCTACATAGACGCTGTCTGTGTTGTTGTGGTTTTATGGCCGGTAATAAAACTCTATCTGCACTCAGCTGAATGACTCCTGGTGATTTCTGATTGAATATTTTGAGACTCCAACATCTTTTGAACAACGAAGTATTAGACTTTAATTTTACACGACACTGGCCAGCTCACCATCATAGAATCCACCATGAATTCTACTGTGTATGAGAGGGGGCTTGAGGAACATGTGAGACCATCTGTTAAATAAAAATTAAAGCTGAAGCGGAACTGGACTCTGCAACATGAAAATGACCCAAAACATACCATTAAATCCACCAAGGACTGGCTGAAAACTAAGAAATGGAGAGTCCTGGAATGGCAGAGTCAAAGCCCAGATGTTATCCCATTGAGATGCTGTGGGGGTGTACATGCAAGAAACCCCTCAAACATCTAACAGCTGAAAGAATATGCGTTGAGGAGTGGGGCAAACTTTCCTCAGACTGATGTCAGAGACTGGTAGATGGCTACAAGAATCGTCTCACTGAAGTTATTTCAGCCAAAGAGGGTAACACTAGCTATTAGGGGGTAGGGTGTCCTAACTTTTTTTGTTTATCTTTTGTTTAATGAGTAAAACATTGTGTTGTTTACCTGCAATTAAATCACTTTCTTTTCCAGAGATAAATAAAACCAAGATTAGACATCGATATTTGAAAATGTCTTAATAAAGAACAGAGTATTTAACGGGATGTCCTAATTTTTACACATGACTGTAGTTCCTTATGCAGTTAGTGATAAAACCATCTAGCTCCTGTGATTCTTTAATTATTTTTGTTCAGACTCAGAAGAAAACTTTATAAGTGATTCATGTAAATATCTTGTTTATTTCTAAAGCAGTAGGAGGCAGACAGAGGTTGCTTAGATAACTGTCAGTATATCTGAAATGGGGCAGCTGTGGCTCAGGTCGTCCACTAATCAGAAGATTGATGGTTCGATTCCCGGCTCCTCCAGTCCACATGTTGATGTGTCCTTGGGCAAGATGCTTAACCCCAAATTGTTACCAATGCTGTGCCAATGATGTGTTAACCAGTGAAAAGAATCTAGACTGTTTGATACCAAACCTCTGAAGTTTAACAGTGTGTGACTCCCTCTAGTGGATGTTGTGGAGTATTCTGTTGTCTTTGCTCCAAAGGTTTTTGTACAGAGTTTTGGTGTTTCCTGTCACTGTGGGCTGCAGAGCACAGTAGTACACAGCAGAGTCTGTCACTGCAGCAGAGGAGATCTGAAGGTGGATTTGTGTTTGATTCACTCTAATCTCCATTACAGAGGTTAGATTATTAATTACATCCCCAGAAGCTGTGTGAGAGATGAGGAACTCTGGTGGTTTTCCTGGATATTGTCGATACCAGAAGAAAGAATTAGTGCTTGAAAGTTTGGAGTATTTATAGGACACAGTAACATTGCTGTCCTCCAAACTGTGCTCTTCATTCTTGACTGCAGTGAGATCTTCACAGCTGACACCTGCATGAGAATATTTAAATCCAGCAGTTAGTGAACAAATGGACATTTTCTTGGGCTTCTTGTTCTGTGCTTCAGTAACTATGTAGCTGCTTTATTACATGATCACATATGAATGTTGTTGCCATTGAATTTAAGTCCAAGAGATGAAATGAAAATGTGACTCACCAGTGAATATACAGAGGAGCAGAGCTGCCACTAAAAGCAACATGTTGAAAGATAAACAGCTCAGTAATCCTCACAGTCAACTTTCTGAAGTCTGCTTACTTTCTGATGGGGATAGCTGGGCTTCTCCCATCTGTAAAGGAAGCCCCTCCTCCCTTAATGACATCACTGTGACATCACTGATCCCTGCAGGGGGGGTGTATACTGATATCCCACCAGTTATATCACCATCACAGGACTTTTCTTCTTCTCTTATGTCTTCATTGTCAACATGAAAACTTTGTCTGGAGCAGCTTTTACATGACTGATCTGTTGTCATGTGAAACTAGAGAAGCATCAAAAATCTGTCAGCTTGTGTTTGAGTTTTGGTGTTTTCTGTCACTGTGGGTCAGGGTCGGACTGGGAACTAAATTCAGCTCTGGCAATGCTCATCTAGACCATTTGATGATAACAACTTGCACAACTGCTAATTCACTTGTGTCTCGTCTTTTTGATCACACAGGTTTCCTTTATGGGGACTTTAATTCTCTGACCTGCTTGACCCTTTAAGAAGGAGTGCACTTCCCCTTTAAAATGTCTCTGTGGGTATTTTTCCTGCTGTAATGTTGAACAGTTCCAAAGAAGTGGATGTTTATTCATCATTTAACTCCAAACGAGGGGAGATTAATGCCACCTGGGTCAAAGTGGCACTAAGTCCAAAGACCCTCCCTGACTGTCCACAGATAGCAGCTGACAGGGTAGAAAAGCCTCTGGAAGACAACACACTGGTTGCTCTGTTTTTTACTTTCTCCAGGAAAAATGGAGGAGGGTCAGTGGTTTGGGGACTGTGAAGGTTTTCCCACTAATTATCTGCAGATGATGAACTTAATTACATTGTTTTTCTCTTTTTTTTTTGTTGCTGGTCTGAATAAATGTTCCTGTTCTGACAAATCAACTCCTGCCTGCTGGTCCATCCTCCCCACTCACACTACCAACCATCCTCAAGTACAACAAGGTCCAAGGAACTCTGTTACAACCCTGAAAGAATCTCAGGATGAGGGAAGCAACACAACACTGATGTAGTCAGGTAAGAACCGCCATTTATTGTTTAGTGTCACGATAAAAGATAAATGTTGCTTCCTAATCGTACAGATCCCCAATAACTGACTGATGCTAAAACCAGATAAACTAAACCAAACCTGTCTGGCTGACTAGTGTCCATGTTTGCGGGTCAAACCGCTCCAAGTACACAACATTTGAGAGCGTGTTGGGAGAGGGAAATAGGCACAGTCCTCTCAGAGGATGCATGGTGTAAATGTCTTCATAGCATATACACATGTTCAATTAATTCAAGACACCAGCTAATTCAGTATAAGGTTATACATAGACTCCATTATTCATGTGTTAAACTGCATTCATTCTATCATCCTCTTCACAGCTGTTTCTAATGAGGGAAAATAATCTTGACTGTTTGATACCAAACCTCTGAAGTTTAACAGTGTGTGACTCCCTCTAGTGGATGTTGTGGATTATTCTGTTGTCTTTGCTCCAAAGGTTTTTGTACAGAGTTTTGGTGTTTCCTGTCACTGTGGGCCGCAGAGCACAGTAGTACACAGCAGAGTCAGACACTGCAGCAGAGGAGATCTGCAGAGGAACTGATCTTGAGGTTGAATTCAATGTTGATGAAAATCTTTCCTTAAACTCATTTACTATGTTCCCTTCATCTCCTATAACGCGGCTCAGGATGAATTTGGGTCTGTTGTTTCCATCCTGTTTGTACCAGAAGAGGTAATTACTTGTACCACTGCTTTGATATTGACATCCAAGTGTTACTGTCTGTCCTTCAGTAGCAGTCACATCTCCTTTTGGCTGCAGCACGTTGTCTTGTTGTGCTCTGCATTCTGTAAAACAGCAACAAACAGTATCAGTGAGCTGTTAAAGAATCATGTCAATGTTGGATTGATATCACAGAAACAGAGCTGTGTTCATACCAAGGCACATAGCAGCCAGCAACACTTAGATGAACAGAGACGTCATATCTGCAGTGTTGAGTAACTCTGAGCTACAGCGAGTATAAAGAAGACTCTGATCTCTGTTTAGTCTTCATCAACACTAAGTTGGTGGATTTAAAGGAGGAGTCTGATCACAGTGACAGAGCTCATTCACAGCCCTGTGTTATTCCTCCTACTGACAACTTTACACTAAACACATGTTTGTGCCTCTCTCCTTTCCTAGCATAGCTTGTCTTGTATGTTTTCATCACTGGAGATTTAATGTTTGAATATAAATTACAGTTTAGTGTCTTTTGGTTCTCTGCAGCTGTCAGAGGTCAAATGTAAAGATGGTGGAGTTGTTGTGGAAGCTTCAGTTTCTATAAATCAGCTGATTCTAAACTTGGTGAAAGCTTCAGCTGTTAAAGTGTAGCCCTGTTGAGTTTATGATGTGTGAGAATATAAATTCTTAGTAATTTCAGAGTTTCAATGCTTTAGTCACTCAGTCTGTGTTTATTTTTCATGGTGTCTTGTGTTTGAACCAGCTGCCAAAACTAGATCAACATACAGTAAGGTCCATATATATTTGAACACTGACATAAGTTTTGTTTTTTGCCTGTCACCCAAAACATATTCAAGTCACAGTTATATAATGAATACAGGTTAAAAGTGAAGACTCTCAGCTTTTATTTGAGGGTATTCCCTTAAATGCCTAAACAGCCACAATGACAACAAACATCACCAGCCTTACCATCCCAACAACAGTTACATAACAGTATTGCACATATATCCCATAATATTACACACAACACATACATACAACAATGGGAAAAACACATGCTAAAAGATCACTATAATAAAAGCACTATAAAATTGTTGCACAATCTTCGTCCTCAATCAGCATTGTTTAGGAGTTTGATGGAGGTTGGAACAAATAAATTCTTAAGACGGTTGAGTTTGAAGTTAGTGTCTCTATATCGTCTGCCCGATGGTGGGAGCTCATATTATGGGATGGCTCAGTCACTATCCTCTGGACTTGCCTAAGAACAGTTTGTTCATATATAGACTGCAAGCTCTGATAGTTACTTCTTCCTATCAGCCTCATGGCCGTGTGCATCAGACGAGCAAGTTTAGGTTTCAGTTTTGCAGTAAGGTTGTAAAACCAGGCTGACATCCCATATCTAAGCTCTCTAGTACTGCCTGCTAAAATAAAAACATGATGCTTTTGTCCACAACATACACTCAGTCTGCACAAAAAATACAGTCTTTGCTGTAAACAGGAACACAGACTTTCACCATGGACACTCCAACTAAAAGTGTCATCTAAGTGACTCCCAGATACTTGTATGAGCTGACCTGCTCAATGGGTGAGTCATGTATGACAACAGGACTATAGTCATGTGCTGATTGATTTGCACTCTGAGAGGGTGTTATTAACTCTTACCTGCTTTGACTTCCATTGGTTAAAAAGGAAAAATACCACTTGATTAAAAAAGGGTTGACACTCCTCTGCCTCAGTTTTGATGTGGATTTGCTGCTCATGTGAATCCTCCCACAGTGTTTCATTAGCAGCTGTAACCACAGTGACTCTGATAAAACAGGAATTAGCAGAATCCATCTGATATGAAGCTGTGGTTTGAATTCCACTTCCCTCCTCTTAGAAGAGTAGTCACATATCTGTGTTCAGGTTTTTGTACAGCCTCTTCTACACTTTCTATCACTGTGTGTCTAGAGCACAGTAGTAGAGAGCTGTGTCTGCCAGGGTTAGTCTCTGTATGGTCAGCTCAGTTGATGATGGTGATGTTTGGGATTCATATCTGTCTTTATTATTATCAGGAATATATTGACCTGTGTTTCCCTTTGCTCCTTTCCAGAGTATAAACTCAGGTGCCTGAAGATCTGAATGATGTTTGTACCAGTAAAGCCAAGGACCAGTACTACTTGTCTCATATGTACATGTGAGTGAGACAGATTGTCCTTCTCTTCTACTGACTTCATGTTGTTGAGGATAGATTTTGTCTCCAGCTATTAGTCCTGGAAAAAGTAGAGAAAATGAAGCCATTAGACTAACATTGTTCATGAGGCTGAGAGGAGAAGACAGTGGAAAATGTCAACTGTACAGTGTTACTCTGTGGACACAAACTGATCAACTGTTCATTTGACTGATTTCTATAGAAATCATCTTCCAAGGTGTTACCTAGTGAAGGAAACATGTTGTATTAAAGTTCTGTTCCAGAGTGAAATATCCATCATTTGTAAAATATCACACAATGACAAAAACATACGAACCTACAAGAGTTGAAAAGAGTAAAATGACAGCGAGTGTTTCCATGTTTCCAGAAGTGAAATGCTGTAACTGAATGTTCAGTGTGAATAAGTGTTGAGTGGTTTTGTGAGTTGTGTTTGGTCTGATGTTCACAGCTGGAATCAAACAGCTCTCTGCCATGCAGCCACCTCTGCAGTCAGTAGGAGGAGACTCATATGTCAAATTACATTCATTTCTAAAAGTCTTCATCACAGCTGTGTCTCATGAGGGAAAAGAATCTAGACTGTTTGATACCAAACCTCTGAAGTTTAACAGTGTGTGACTCCCTCTAGTGGATGTTGTGGAGTATTCTGTTGTCTTTGCTCCAAAGGTTTTTGTACAGAGTTTTGGTGTTTCCTGGCACTGTGGGCTGCAGAGCACAGTAGTACACAGCAGAGTCTGTCACTGCAGCAGAGGAGATCTGCAGAGGAACTGATCTTGAGGTTGTATTCAAAGTTGATGAAAATCTTTCCTTAAACTCATCTACTGTGTTCCCTTCATCCAGTTTAAAGCGGCTCAGGATGAATTTGGGTCTGTTGTTTCCATCCTGTTGGTACCAGAAGAGGTTATTACTTGTGCCACTGGTTTCATATTGACATCCAAGTGTTACTGTCTCTCCTTCAGTAGCAGTCACATCTCCTTTTGGCTGCAGCACGTTGTCTTGTTGTGCTCTGCATTCTGTAAAACAGCAACAAACAGTATCATTGAGCTGTTAAAGAATCATGTCAATGTTGGATTGATATCACAGAAACAGAGCTGTGTTCATACCAAGGCACATAGCA
Organism: Scomber scombrus; assembly: GCF_963691925.1. NCBI lineage: Eukaryota > Metazoa > Chordata > Actinopteri > Scombriformes > Scombridae > Scomber > Scomber scombrus. The sequence goes on from NC_084980.1 coordinate 30,998,659, forward strand.
GCCAGCAACACTGAGATGAACAGAGACGTCATATCTGCAGTGTTGAGTAACTCTGAGCTACAGCGAGTATAAAGAAGACTCTGATCTCTGTTTAGTCTTCATCAACACTAAGTTGGTGGATTTAAAGGAGGAGTCTGATCACAGTGACAGAGCTCATTCACAGCCCTGTGTTATTCCTCCTACTGACAACTTTACACTAAACACATGTTTGTGCCTCTCTCCTTTCCTAGCATAGCTTGTCTTGTATGTTTTCATCACTGGAGATTTAATGTTTGAATATAAATTACAGTTTAGTGTCTTTTGGTTCTCTGCAGCTGTCAGAGGTCAAATGTAAAGATGGTGGAGTTGTTGTGGAAGCTTCAGTTTCTATAAATCAGCTGATTCTAAACTTGGTCAAAGCTTCAGCTGTTAAAGTGTAGCCCTGTTGAGTTTATGATGTGTGAGAATATAAATGAACAGTAATGTCAGAGTTTAATGCTTCAGTGTGTATTTATGGTGTAGCTCAACATGTTACTGAGGATAATGAACAATGGACGGAGCTCATTGTGGCCTAATGGCCCACAGGGAACAAAGAGGATGAAGTCAGTCAGTAAGTGTCCATTTATTCTGTTTGATGGTGTCTTGTGGTTACACCAGTATTGGAAGCCACTGGCTCCCTGTCGGTTTCAGGATTGATTTCAAGATTTTATTGTTTGTTTTTAAGGTTTTAAATGGGCTGGTGCCTCCTTACCTAGCAGAACTCCAGCATCATCATCATACTCCAGTTGGAGAACTGAGGTCCACCAACCACATGCTCTTGGATGTTCTGAGATCCAGGAACAAAACCTCGACCTGGATATAGTTCCTTATGCAGTTAGCGATAAAAACCATCTAGCTCCTGTGATTCTTTGATTATTTTTGTTCAGACTCAGAAGAAAACTTTATAAGTGATTCATGTAAATATCTTGTTTATTTCTAAAGCAGTAGGAGGCAGACAGAGGTTGCTTAGATAACTGTCAGTATATCTGAAATGGGGCAGCTGTGGCTCAGGTCGTCCACTAATCAGAAGATTGATGGTTCGATTCCCGGCTCCTCCAGTCCACATGTGATGTGTCCATGGGCAAGATGCTTAACCCCAAATTGTTCCTGATTGCTGCACCAATGGTGTGTGAATGTTAATCAGTTGACTAATTTTTAAATGTAAATAGAATTTAGATCAATTTCAATCAGGCTTTCTTTCTAAACATATGACACAAGGTTCTATTCTGGGTCCAGTCCTTTTCTCACTCATTCCAAGACTGAATGTGTCTGACCACTGTTATGCAGATGATACCCAGATATACATCATCTTCTCCCCAAATGTCCTAAACAGCCTAATCCTCCTGCAAAAGTGTATATTTGAAATTAAAGAATGGATGCATCAAAACTACCTGCAGCTTAATAATAATAAAACAGAGATTCTACTGATTGGTCCACACTGCACAACTGAGCTTTTATTTTTCTAGACTTGATTATTACAACTCTCTGTACTCCTGTCTTAGTCAGAAGCAACTGTCATGCCTTTGTTATTTTTCTCCCCAGTGAAAAGAATCTAGACTGTTTGATACCAAACCTCTGAAGTTTAACAGTGTGTGACTCCCTCTAGTGGATGTTGTGGAGTATTCTGTTGTCTTTGCTCCAAAGGTTTTTGTACAGAGTTTTGGTGTTTCCTGTCACTGTGGGCTGCAGAGCACAGTAGTACACAGCAGAGTCAGACAGCTGCAGCTTCTGGATATTCAGAGGAACTGATCTTGAGGTTGAATCCAACGTAGATGAAAATCTTTCCTTAAACTCGTCCTCTGTTTTCCCCTCACCAACTTTAAAGCGGCTCAGGATGAACTTAGGTCTGTTGTTTCCATCCTGTTTGTACCAGAAGAGGTAATGATTTGTTGAACTGGTGTTATATTGACATCCAAGTGTTACTGTCTGTCCTTCAGTAGCAGTCAAATCTCCTTTTGGCTGCAGCACGTTGTCTTGTTGTGCTCTGCATTCTGTAAAACAGCAACAAACAGTATCAGTGAGCTTTTAAAGAATCATGTCAATGTTGGATTGATATCACAGAAACAGAGCTGTGTTCATACCAAGGCACATAGCAGCCAGCAACACTGAGATGAACAGAGACGTCATATCTGCAGTGTTGAGTAACTCTGAGCTACAGAGAGTATAAAGAAGACTCTGATCTCTGTTTAGTCTTCATCAACACTAAGTTGGTGGATTTAAAGGAGGAGTCTGATCACAGTGACAGAGCTCATTCACAGCCCTGTGTTATTCCTCCTACTGACAACTTTACACTAAACACATGTTTGTGCCTCTCTCCTTTCCTAGCATAGCTTTTCTTGTATGTTTTCATCACTGGAGATTTAATGTTTGAATATAAATGACAGTTTAGTGTCTTTTGGTTCTCTGCAGCTGTCAGAGGTCAAATGTAAAGATGGTGGAGTTGTTGTGGAAGCTTGTTATCAACAATCTAAGATACAAGACCAGCTGCTGACATTACAGGATTTTAATGGAACATATAAAGATGTGTCATCAGCATGTTGTGAGATCCAGTATTGATCCCTGTGGTACACCACAAGAATTAATTTCGTATGAAAGAACAGCAGAGAAGCTTGTATTGAAAATAAAATAAATCAACCAATCAGGACCTGAGTGTCTGGTGTCAACAAATATATGCAGATTATTGAATTGACTTCAAATCAAACAAGAAAATTCACCTCAGCTTTAAATCTGCTGTTGAGGAAAATCAGTCCACCATCACTTGTATGAGAATCAAATATTAAACCTGTCATGGACTTATGGTTTTTGGATTCAGTTATTTTGTTCTCTTGGGTTCATGTTGGTTTTCTGTATTTGGGTTTATATTCATGTGTTTTCTTGCACAGTTAACTGTATGCAGGCTTGTATTAAGGGTAGTGTGTTTTCTGGGTTTTGGTTTTCAGTTTGCTCTGTGTGTCTCTTCTGTCTTCCTGCACTCCTCTCGAGCCCGTTTTTCCCTCCATGAAAGGATGATTTCTGGGCAACGGAGAGGTGAAGAATAGAAGACAATCAGACCACAAGTTGATTCTCGATTTAGCTGCTTTATTCATGCATGAAGGACAAAACACTGACTAAATAGTCAGGCTTTCCCCCCGAACAGAGGAGAGTTCACCCTTATACCATACTGACTGTGTACATGATGTGTCTTCTCCTCTGTAGGTGTCTATGTGTGTCTCAATGTAAACATATAGTGACTATGTCCACGTCATTCAGCTCCAAACAGATGTGAGGATCCTCCTCAGTTAACAGTCCTTTACAGGCATCACAAGACCTTTGGGAAGAGGACCAAATATGAACATCTGGTGATAAACTGTGGAGAGCAGGGCTGTAAGGCAAGGTGCATGCCCATCGAAGTAGGCTGTAGAGGATTTGTGGGTCACTCAGTCCACAGAGCCCTCGGTGTGCTCGGCATCACAGGAGGAGCGAGGAGCAGAGCTATCAAGAACATCACTGAAGCAGCTGAGAAAGCCTCGAGATGGCTCTGGATCCGGAGAGAAGGTCCATGGGGACTAGCAAATGCCACCTGAACACGGGCCACGGTCTGATCAACCGTGGTGGGGTCACCTGGGAGAGGGTGTATGATGTTGAGAAATCTTTATTTGACCAGCGCCAAATCACAACAAAGTCATCTTAAGGCACTTTACACATAGAGCAGGTTCTACACCGTACTCTTCAGGTTTTAATTTTAAAGCGACCCAACATTCCCACATGAGCAGCACTTAGCGACAATGGCAAGAAAAAACTCCCTTTTAACAGGAAGAAATCTCAGAACCAGAACCAGGCTCAAAGTGGGCGGCCATCTGCCTCGACCGGTTGGGGTAGAGAGGAGAGAGAGAGAAGCACATTGAAGGTCCGGGACTGGAATCTGTCATCCGGACGTCTACAGGCCCAGATTACCTGTGAGACGAGAAAACACAAACAAGTCTGGGGAAGAAGTTTAGCTTATTGATGCATTAATAGTACATTAATGTTATTTAATATAGATGGATGGATAGAGAGAGAGAGGAGGAGAGAGGGGCTCAGTGCATCATGGGAGTAGGAGTCCCCCGGCAGTCTAAGCCTATAGCAGCATAAACTAGGAGCTGGTCCAGGACAAGCCTGGCCGGCCCTAACTATAAGCTTTATCAAAAAGGAAGGTTTTAAGCCTACTCTTAAATGTCCGAATCTGGGAGATGGTTCCACAGGAGAGGAGCCTGATAACTGAAGGCTGCCTCCCATTTTACTTTTAGAGATACTAGGTACCACAAGTAGGCCTGCGTTCTGGGAGCGCAGTGTTCTGGTAGGTACATAAGGTACTATAAGCTCTTTAAGGTATGATGGAGCCTGACCATTAAGAGCTTTAAAAGTGAGGAGAAGGATTTTAAATTCTATTCTAGATTTTACAGGAAGCCAATGTCGTGAAGCTAAAATAGGAGTAATATGATCTCTCTTTCTAGTTTTTGTCAGAACGCGTGCAGCTGCATTCTGGACCAGTTGGAGTCTTTAGAGATTTATTAGGACAGCCAGATAATAATGAATTACAATAATCCAGCCTAGAAGTAACAAATGCATGGATTAGTTTTTCAGCCTCATTTTGAGACAGGATGTGTCTGATTTTTTTTAAATGTAAGCTGTGTCTCATGAGGGAGAATAATCTAGACTGTTTGATACCAAACCTCTGAAGTTTAACAGTGTGTGACTCCCTCTAGTGGATGTTGTGGAGTATTCTGTTGTCTTTGCTCCAAAGGTTTTTGTACAGAGTTTTGGTGTTTCCTGTCACTGTGGGCTGCAGAGCACAGTAGTACACAGCAGAGTCTGTCACTGCAGCAGAGGAGATCTGTAGCTGAAATATTTTTGCTTGTTCGTCATGTTTCAAAGAAAACCCTTCTACTGTCTCTTGATACTCCATGATGAGCAGATGTGGAGCCGAACTGGACTTCTGTTGATACCAGTAGAGGTAGTTTACAGATCCAGAATAATTGCAGGAGAGAGTCACATTGTCTCCTTCCAAAGCCAGCATTACATCTTGAAGTGGTTTCAGTAAATCCTCAGAGGATCCTGAAAACAACAAATATATATTTCACCATGACATTTCTATGTTTAAAATGATGAAATGTCTTTAAACTGAATGTAGTAATCACGTAAATCCTGAAACAATGAAGTTATTGAATCATGTCTACCATCTCTTGTTACATGTTGATTTGTGTCCTGAGTACTTACCAGTATGAAAAGTGAGCATCATCATCCAAATGAAATGAAGTAACATGATTTGACTTGTAGTGAATGAACAATAGAAAGAACACAGTATCTGTTCAGTTCCAAATGAAGCCTTTCATATTCAGTTGTGTAGCTCCTCCTCTTGCTGTGGTCTGTTTCCATTCAGGCTGATGGAAGCTTTAGAAATGACAGTGATGCTGCAGTCATCATCATCCAAGAAGGTCAGACTGAAGGAGGAATCTGCAGAAAACTCAGCACAATGAATCTGTAGAGAAACAACTTTCTGACAAGCAGTGTTGAGGTGTGAGTGCCTGGATTACGTTTTTAATGAGTAATGCGTTACGTCTACAATTTAAGTACTCAGTTATTTAGTTACATTTTACCAAATAGTCCTGTAACTTTTGCCACAAGAAAAGAAAGTAAGACAAATTTGGACCATTTCTACCTTTTTATTGGCAGGCACTTGGTTACGTGCTCCAGTTATATCACTGCGCTCATGTACAGCGGCTTGTTGAGCAAGATGGGACAGCATGTGTTTCGTGGAAATATTCACATTATTTAGAATGAGTTGGAAGAAATAAGAGCAGTAAGTTGTGTGTGTTTTGGTTTGTTGCCTGGATGTAGTTTATAACTTGTATGTGAGCTTATGTTTGAGACGCAGCTTTAGTCCAATAAAGACTGTTAATGGTACATTGTGTGTGTCATTCCTGCTATTAGTGTAAAGATTTACAGATTATGGGCCAGACTTGGCTGTGTGATGATGGTACAGTCATTATATTTGAAGAAAGTCTAAAACATCATGCGTGAGGAATTGCAAAGGGGTTTTCATTTTCGGTAACACTATAGTGTCAGGCTCTGACAGATAAACTGGGAGCCACAGAGCAGACCAGAGACAGACAGGTGTGGTGAGGCAGTTTATTACACAGTCCATGTTCGGTATACGAAGGCAGAAGTACAACAACGAGGCAAAAGGTTAGTCCAAAAAACAGGCGAGGGTCAATCCATCAAAAGTTGGGATTTGGCTATGGTTCAAAAAACGCTAGGGTTCACTGGTATCAAGGGAAAAACAGGGTCAGAACACTTAGACAAGGAAACTGCCAGGAAGTTACTCACAAACGATGCAGACAATCTGACAAAGACACACTGGGGGGAAACAGGCATTTAAACACATGAGGGGAGGAGATAATGATGCACAGGTGAAGACAATGGACAATCACACACACAGGAAGTCAAGACACCTAGAATGAACATAAACAGGAAGTGAGGGAATCCCAACAAAGTGAAACAGGAAATCAAAAACGAAACAAACTAAACAGTATGGGACCTGACATATAGCACTAACTCTTTTCTCAGAAGTAATGTAACTAGTTACTTTTTAATGGCAGTTATTTTGTAATGTAATTAGTTATTTATATAAGTGACGTTCCCCAACACTGGTAATGACACTGATGCTGCAGTCACCATCATAATCCAGTTTTCACATTGTTGGACATAGATGAGTCTTTTCTTCTTTAGCAGGGATGAGTCAAATATGTGACGATTCAAACATCTGAAGTTTAACAGTGTGTGACTCCCTCTAGTGGATGTTGTGGAGTATTCTGTTGTCTTTGCTCCAGAGGTTTTTGTACAGAGTTTTGGTGTTTCCTGTCACTGTGGGCTGCAGAGCACAGTAGTACACAGCAGAGTCTGTCACTGCAGCAGAGGAGATCTGCAGATTGACTTCATTTATTTTCTTATTCAGTTTAGCAGTCAGTCGAGGATTTGGAGGTTTTGCTTCAACCACAGAAGGAGATGTTGTATCAGTGATCAGGAGAAGGAACTGAGGAGCTGATCCAGGATCTTGTCGATACCACTGGAGATTATTAGCTTGAACTGAATAGTTACAGGACAGAGTAACAGTATGTCCCTCTGATGAAAACACTTCTGCACTGCTGGCTGTAATATCATCTTCCAAGGTGTTACCTAGTGAAGGAAACATGTTGTATTAAAGTTCTGTTCCAGAGTGAAATATCCATCATTTGTAAAATATCACACAATGACAAAAACATACGTACCTACAAGAGTTGAAAAGAGTAAAATGACAGCGAGTGTTTCCATGTTTCCAGAAGTGAAATGCTGTAACTGAATGTTCAGTGTGAATAAGTGTTGAGTGGTTTTGTGAGTTGTGTTTGGTCTGATGTTCACAGCTGGAATCAAACAGCTCTCTGCCATGCAGCCACCTCTGCAGTCAGTAGGAGGAGACTCATATGTCAAATTACATTCATTTCTAAAAGTCTTCATCACAGCTGTGTCTCATGAGGGAAAAGAATCTAGACTGTTTGATACCAAACCTCTGAAGTTTAACAGTGTGTGACTCCCTCTAGTGGATGTTGTGGAGTATTCTGTTGTCTTTGCTCCAAAGGTTTTTGTACAGAGTTTTGGTGTTTCCTGTCACTGTGGGCTGCAGAGCACAGTAGTACACAGCAGAGTCTGTCACTGCAGCAGAGGAGATCTGCAGTGGAACTGATCTTAAGGTTGTATTCAACGTAGATGAAAATCTTTCCAGAAACTCATTTTCTGTTTCCACCACGACAAATTTGAAGCGTCTCAGGATGAATTTGGGGCTGTTATTTCCATCCTGTTTGTACCAGTAGAGATATGGATTTGAATCACTGGTGTTATATTGACATCCAAGTGTTACTGTCTCTCCTTCAGTAGCAGTCACATCTCCTTTTGGCTGCAGCACGTTGTCTTGTTGTGCTCTGCATTCTGTAAAACAGCAACAAACAGTATCAGTGAGCTGTTAAAGAATCATGTCAATGTTGGATTGATATCACAGAAACAGAGCTGTGTTCATACCAAGGCACATAGCAGCCAGCAACACTGAGATGAACAGAGACGTCATATCTGCAGTGTTGAGTAACTCTGAGCTACAGCGAGTATAAAGAAGACTCTGATCTCTGTTTAGTCTTCATCAACACTAAGTTGGTGGATTTAAAGGAGGAGTCTGATCACAGTGACAGAGCTCATTCACAGCCCTGTGTTATTCCTCCTACTGACAACTTTACACTAAACACATGTTTGTGCCTCTCTCCTTTCCTAGCATAGCTTGTCTTGTATGTTTTCATCACTGGAGATTTAATGTTTGAATATAAATTACAGTTTAGTGTCTTTTGGTTCTCTGCAGCTGTCAGAGGTCAAATGTAAAGATGGTGGAGTTGTTGTGGAAGCTTCAGTTTCTATAAATCAGCTGATTCTAAACTTGGTCAAAGCTTCAGCTGTTAAAGTGTAGCCCTGTTGAGTTTATGATGTGTGAGAATATAAATGAACAGTAATGTCAGAGTTTAATGCTTCAGTGTGTGTTCATGGTGTATCACATCAGGTTCACATTATCAGAACATTGTTACTGAGCATTTTGAAGGAGGCTTGCCCTATTTAAACCTCAGACATTTAGTTTGGTGTGCCCCTGACTGTTGAAGTTAAAGTGAGCCCCATGGTGAGATCGAACTGTCTGAGGCCTTCAGAAAGAAGATTGTAGCAGCTTATGAGTCTGGTAATGGATTTAAAAAGATCTCAAAATAATTTGAAATCAGCCATTCCACTGTCCGGAAAATAGTGTGCAGGACATTCAAAACAACTGCCAACATGCCCGGGTCTGGCCGTACAAGCAAGTTCACCCCGAGAGCAGACTGCAAGATGCTAAAAGAAAACACCAAAAACCTAAAAATGTCATCACAGGACCTACAGCAGACTCTTGCTACTGTTGATGTGAAAGTGCATGCCTCTACAATCAGAAAGAGACTACACAAGTTTAATTTTCAAGGAAGGTGTGCAAGGAGGGGAAACCTTTGCTCTGTAAGAAAAACGTGAAGGCCAGACTGAAGTTTGCCAGAGAGAACATAGACAAAGACCAGGACTCTTGCGATAATGTTTTTTGGACAGATGAGTCTAAGATTGAATTATTTGGACACCAGAACAGAGGACATGTTTGGCATAAACCAAATACAGCATTCCAGGAAAAGAACCTCATACCAGCTGTGAAGCACAGAGGTGGAAGTGTCATGGTTTGGGGATGCTTTGCTGGTGTAGTGTACAATTTGTGTGATAAATACCAACAGTGAACAATGTTGTATCTGCTAAAAGGGTTCTTGATTGTTGACTATTATTTGCTAAAGATAATCAAAACTGAGGGCATTATGTTAAAAGAAGAGGTGTATGTGATTCTGCACTTATTGAGTGAATAAACACATTTGATGATCTGATAAACATAAACTATAATGTATGTGATTAAATATACCACACCTTCATTATTATTATTATTATTTTTTAAAAGAGAATGCAGTAAGAAAAAGTAATTGAACAGTATTGGAATTGATATGGCCTGTAGTAAATACAGTTGAAAGTAACTGAGCAGCAGTTGAATGAGCTGTGGAAAAACACCAGTAGAAAGAAACAGAAGTCTGAAGGCCAAATTTCAAAGCTGTTGATGTAGGTGAAAAACTCATGCCCAGCAGAAGTACCTGCAAAACCAGGAACCGGATGAAGCAGCCTCCAAAAGTGAAGAAGTGGCCATCGTATTGATCGGTGCCAAGAAAGTTGTTTTAAAAGAAAGCTGATTGGTTGAAATTTTACTCGGCTGTGGAGGAATTCCCACTTTACCACGATGGTCAGCAAAATGATCAATATGAATAGAAACCCTGAACTTTGTATCATTTCTACATAGAGGCTGTCTGTGTTGTTGTGGTTTTATGGCCGGTAATAAAACTCTGCAGTCAGCTGAATGACTCCTGGTGATTTCTGATTGAATATTTTGAGACTCCAACATCTTTTGAACAACGAAGTATTAGACTTTAATTTTACACGACACTGGCCAGCTCACCATCATAGAATCCACCATGAATTCTACTGTGTATGAGAGGGGGCTTGAGGAACATGTGAGACCATCTGTTAAATAAAAATTAAAGCTGAAGCGGAACTGGACTCTGCAACATGAAAATGACCCAAAACATACCATTAAATCCACCAAGGACTGGCTGAAAACTAAGAAATGGAGAGTCCTGGAATGGCAGAGTCCAAGCCCAGATGTTAATCCCATTGAGATGCTGTGGGGGTGTACATGCAAGAAACCCCTCAAACATCTAACAGCTGAAAGAATATGCGTTGAGGAGTGGGGCAAACTTTCCTCAGACTGATGTCAGAGACTGGTAGATGGCTACAAGAATCGTCTCACTGAAGTTATTTCAGCCAAAGAGGGTAACACTAGCTATTAGGGGGTAGGGTGTCCTAACTTTTTTTGTTTATCTTTTGTTTAATGAGTAAAACATTTTGTTGTTTACCTGCAATTAAATCACTTTCTTTTCCAGAGATAAATAAAAACAAGATTAGACATCGATATTTGAAAATGTCTTAATAAAGAACAGAGTATTTAACGGGATGTCCTAATTTTTACACATGACTGTAGTTCCTTATGCAGTTATTGATAAAACCATCTAGCTCCTGTGATTCTTTGATTCTTTTTGTTCTGACTCAGAAGAAAACTTCATAAGTGATTCATGTAAATATCTTGTTTATTTCTAAAGCAGTAGGAGGCAGAACGAGGTTGCTTAGATAACTGTCAGTATATCTGAAATGGGGCAGCTGTGGCTCAGGTCGTCCACTAATCAGAAGATTGATGGTTCGATTCCCGGCTCCTCCAGTCCACATGTTGATGTGTCCTTGGGCAAGATGCTTAACCCCAAATTGTTACCAATGATGTGTTAACCAGTGAAAAGAATCTAGACTGTTTGATACCAAACCTCTGAAGTTTAACAGTGTGTGACTCCCTCTAGTGGATGTTGTGGAGTATTCTGTTGTCTTTGCTCCAAAGGTTTTTGTACAGAGTTTTGGTGTTTCCTGTCAATGTGGGCTGCAGAGCACAGTAGTACACAGCAGAGTCTGTCACTGCAGCAGAGGAGATCTGAAGGTGGATTTTTGTTTGCTCTTGTTCCACTGTAATGTCGAGTCCAGATTTTGGACTTGCTACATCCCCAGAAGCTGAGTGAGAGATGAGGAACTCTGGTGGTTTTCCTGGATATTTTCGATACCAATAGAAATAATTAGTGCTTGAAAGTTTTGGGTATTTATAGGACACAGTAACATTGCTGTCCTCCAAACTGTGCTCTTCATTCTTGACTGCAGTGAGATCTTCACAGCTGACACCTGCATGAGAATATTTAAATCCAGCAGTTAGTGAACAAATGGACATTTTCTTGGGCTTCTTGTTCTGTGCTTCAGTAACTATGTAGCTGCTTTATTACATGATCACATATGAATGTTGTTGCCATTGAATTTAAGTCCAAGAGATGAAATGAAAATGTGACTCACCAGTGAATATACAGAGGAGCAGAGCTGCCACTAAAAGCAACATGTTGAAAGATAAACAGCTCAGTAATCCTCACAGTCAACTTTCTGAAGTCTGCTTACTTTCTGATGGGGACAGCTGGGCTTCTCCCATCTGTAAAGGAAGCCCCTCCTCCCTTAATGACATCACTGTGACATCACTGATCCTTGCAGGGGGGGGGGGTATCCCACCAGTTATATCACCATCACAAGACTTTTCTTCTTCTCTTATGTCTTCATTGTCAACATGAAAACTTTGTCTGGAGCAGCTTTTACATGACTGATCTGTTGTCATGTGAAACTAGAGAAGCATCAAAAATCTGTCAGCTTGTGTTTGAGTTTTGGTGTTTTCTGTCACTGTGGGTCAGGGTCGGACTGGGAACTAAATTCAGCTCTGGCAATGCTCATCTAGACCATTTGATGATAAAAACTTGCACAACTGCTAATTCACTTGTGTCTCGTCTTTTTGATCACACAGGTTTCCTGTAGGGGGACTTTAATTCTCTGACCTGCTTGACCCTTTAAGAAGGAGTGCACTTCCTCTTTAAAATGTCTCTGTGGGTATTTTTCCTGCTGTAATGTTGAACAGTTCCAAAGAAGTGGATGTTTATTTGTCATTTAACTCCAAACGAGGGGAGATTAATGCCACCTGGGTCAAAGTGGCACTAAGTCCAAACACCCTCCCTGACTGTCCACAGATAGCAGCTGACAGGGTAGAAAAGCCTCTGGAAGACAACACACTGGTTGCTCTGTTTGTTACTTTCTCCAGGAAAAATGGAGGAGGGTTAGTGTTTTGGGGACTGTGAAGGTTTTCCCACTAATTATCTGCAGATGATGAACTTAATTACATTGTTTTTCAATCTTTTTTTGTAGCTGGTCTGAATTAATGTTCCTGTTCTGACAAATCAACTCCTGCCTGCTGGTCCATCCTCCCCACTCACACTACCAACCATCCTCAAGTACAACAAGGTCCAAGGAACTCTGTTACAACCCTGAAAGAATCTCAGGATGAGGGAAGCAACACAACACTGATGTAGTCAGGTAAGAACCGCCATTTATTGTTTAGTGTCACGATAAAAGATAAATGTTGCTTCCTAATCGTACAGATCCCCAATAACTGACTGATGCTAAAACCAGATAAACTAAACCAAACCTGTATGGCTGGCTAGTGTCCATGTTTGCGGGTCAAACCGCTCCAAGTACACAACATTTGAGAGCGTGTTGGGAGAGGGAAATAGGCACAGTCCTCTCAGAGGATGCATGGTGTAAATGTCTTCGTAGCATATACACATGTTCAATTAATTCAAGACACCAGCTAATTCAGTATAAGGTTATACATTGACTCCATTATTCACGTGTTAAACTGCATTCATTCTATTCATCCTCTTCACAGCTGTGTCTCATGACGGAAAATAATCTAGACTGTTTGATACCAAACCTCTGAAGTTTAACAGGGTGTGACTCCCTCTAGTGGATGTTGTGGAGTATTCTGTTGTCTTTGCTCCAAAGGTTTTTGTACAGAGTTTTGGTGTTTCCTGTCACTGTGGGCTGCAGAGCACAGTAGTACACAGCAGAGTCAGACAGCTGCAGCTTCTGGATCTTCAGAGGAACTGATCTTGAGGTTGAATTCAATGTTGATGAAAATATTTCCTTAAACTCATCTACTGTGTTCCCTTCATCCAGTTTATAGCGGCTCAGGATGAATTTGGGTCTGTTGTTTCCATCCTGTTTGTACCAGAAGATGAAATGTTGGATTGATATCACAGAAACAGAGCTGTGATCATACCAAGGCACATAGCAGCCAGCAACACTGAGATGAACAGAGACGTCATATCTGCAGTGTTGAGTAACTCTGAGCTACAGCGAGTATAAAGAAGACTCTGATCTCTGTTTAGTCTTCATCAACACTAAGTTGTTGGATTTAAAGGAGGAGTCTGATCACAGTGACAGAGCTCATTCACAGCCCTGTGTTATTCCTCCTACTGACAACTTTACACTAAACACATGTTTGTGCCTCTCTCCTTTCCTAGCATAGCTTGTCTTGTATGTTTTCATCACTGGAGATTTAATGTTTGAATATAAATTACAGTTTAGTGTCTTTTGGTTCTCTGCAGCTGTCAGAGGTCAAATGTAAAGATGGTGGAGTTGTTGTGGAAGCTTCAGTTTCTATAAATCAGCTGATTCTAAACTTGGTAAAAGCTTCAGCTGTTAAAGTGTAGCCCTGTTGAGTTTATGATGTGTGAGAATATAAATGAACAGTAATGTCAGAGTTTAATGCTTCAGTGTGTATTTATGGTGTAGCTCAACATGTTACTGAGGATAATGAACAATGGACGGAGCTCATTGTGGCCTAATGGCCCACAGGGAACAAAGAGGATGAAGTCAGTCAGTAAGTGTCCATTTATTCTGTTTGATGGTGTCTTGTGGTTACACCAGTATTGGAAGCCACTGGCTTCCTGTCTGTTTCAGGATTGATTTCAAGATTTTATTGTTTGTTTTTAAGGTTTTAAATGGGCTGGTGCCTCCTTACCTAGCAGAACTCCAGCATCATCATCATACTCCAGTTGGAGAACTGAGGTCCACCAACCACATGCTCTTGGATGTTCTGAGATTCAGGCACAAAACCTTGACCTGGATATAGTTCCTTATGCAGTTAGTGATAAAACCATCTAGCTCCTGTGACTCTTTGATTATTTTTGTTCAGACTCAGAAGAAAACTTTATAAGTGATACATGTAAATATCTTGTTTATTTCTAAAGCAGTAGGAGGTAGACAGAGGTTGCTTAGATAACTGTCAGTATATCTGAAATGTGGCAGCTGTGGCTCAGGTCGTCCACTAAACAGAAGATTGGTGGTTCTATTCCCGGCTCCTTTAGTCCACATGTCGATGTGATATGGATGCTGGACATGACGCACTGCTATATCACTGTGAGGTGCGATGGCTCTCTCGTGGTAAAGTTTTGCAGTGGGTGTTTGAGTTACGCAGAGAAATGGCAGAGGTTATGAGAGAGGAAAAACCCAACCTTTCTATCCAAGGAGGCCAGACATCCATCCTTGAAGTCAGCGACAAAAATACTGCCTTCATGAAGAAAACAGACCCATGGAGAAGGAGGATACAATACGGAATAACAGACATGTTCCCCCAACTGACTGAGTTTTTCCACACAAACAACTTGTCTGTGGCCACAGTGAAGAAAGTAGCCACCTCACACCTCACATCACTGAGCGAGCACTTCAGCTCATACTTCTCCGATGTGAACACTGATGCCTGGGACTGGGTGCGTGATCCCTTTGCACCGGCTACAACAGCAAATGGCCTGACAGGTAAGGCAGAAGAGCAGCTGTTGGAGTTATCCTGTGATAGGACACTGAAGGTCGGATTCCAGCAGGTTAATCTTTCAAGCTTCTGGCCCTTCCTCTCACATGGGTATCCCGAACTCACTGCTGAGGCCATGCAAATATTGCTCCCCTTTCCTACAACGTACCTCTGTGAATCATCATTCTCCACTTTGACTGCAATGAAGAATAAGTACAGGGCTCGTTTACAAGTGGAGGATGATCTTAGAGTCTGTTTGTCAACCATCACTCCAAGAATAGAGAAACTGTGTTGTGAGAGACAGGCTCATCCTTCTCACTAATTTAGTGAGTTATTGATGTGAGTGATGTGTGAATTGATATTTGTGTGATAAGACTTTGATAGAGTCTAATGCAAATATTAATGACTAGGCTTAATTGCTAAAACTGTTATGATGTTGTTCAGTTTTCTGCCATTAATTTGAATAAAGGGCAATAAGTTCATTAAGTTGTGGTTAAACCACTTAAGTAAGCTTTTAACTGGTTTTAAAATGAACTGGGTTCATTTGGACTTTGCCAGTCTTGCTACTGTTCATTTTCTGAAAGCTACCTGAAAATTATAAATGCTGTGAGGTCAAAATGTAATTTGAATAAAAATGAGTTTAAAAGTATAGAAATTGTATTAACAATGATTTATTCACATTTAATTTGTGTAAGTTAATTTCTGTGAAACTTGCCTTCAGTATTTAGGTTGAAAACTTTAAAATATAAATAATTCCTACGCCATCGATGAGTACAAATGGCAGTAAACATATGTTTTAATCAGTGTGAGGATTATTAGGGGGTCCTTGGAAAATGTTCTGCCCTGTAAGGGGTCCTTGGCCCCAAAAAGTTTGAGAACCCCTGGCTTAGATAACTATAGGTATATCTGAAATGGGGCAGCTGTGGCTCAGGTCGTCCACTAATCAGAAGATTGATGGTTCGATTCCCGGCTCCTCCAGTCCACATGTTGATGTGTCCTTGAGCAAGATGCTTAACCCCAAATTGTTCCTGATAGCTGCACCAATGGTGTGTGAATGTTAATCAGTTGACTAATGTTTGAATGTAAATAGAATTTAGATCAATTTCAATCAGGCTTTCTTTCTACACATATGACACAAGGTTCTATTCTGGGTCCAGTCCTTTTCTCACTCATTCCAAGACTGAATATATCCTACCACTGTTATGCAGATGATAACCAGATATACATCATCTTCTCCTCAAATGTCCTAAAAAGCCTAATCCACCTGCAAAAGTGTTCATTTGAAATTAAAGAATGGATGCATCAAAACTACTTGCAGCTTAATAATAATAAAACTGAGATTATACTGATTGGTCCACACTGCACACATGAGCTTTTATTTATTCTAGACTTAATTATTACAACTCTCTGTACTCCTGTCTTCGTCAGAAGCAACTGTCATGCCTTTGTCATTTTTCTCCCCATTGAAAAGAATCTAGACTGTTTGATACCAAACCTCTGTAGTTTAACAGTGTGTGACTCCCTCTAGTGGATGTTGTGGAGTATTCTGTTGTCTTTGCTCCAAAGGTTTTTGTACAGAGTTTTGGTGTTTCCTGTCACTGTGGGCTGCAGAGCACAGTAGTACACAGCAGAGTCTGTCACTGCAGCAGAGGAGATCTGCAGATCCATTTGTTTTTCTTCCACTTTAATCTCCAGTCCAGATTTTGGAGTTGCTACATCCCCAGAAGCTGAGTGTGAGATGAGGAACTCTGGTGGTTTTCCTGGATATTGTCGATACCAGAAGAAATAATCATTGGCTAAAAGATTGGGGTATTTATAGGACACAGTAACATTGCTGCCCTCCCAACTGTGCTCTTCATTCTTGACTGCAGTGAGATCTTCACAGCTGACACCTGCATGAGAATATTTAAATCCAGCAGTTAGTGAACAAATGGACATTTTCTTGGGCTTCTTGTTCTGTGCTTCAGTAACTATGTAGCTGCTTTAATTACATGATCACATATGAATGTTGTTGCCATTGAATTTAAGTCCAAGAGATGAAATGAAAATGTGACTCACCAGTGAATATACAGAGGAGCAGAGCTGCCACTAAAAGCAACATGTTGAAAGATAAACAGCTCAGTAATCCTCACAGTCAACTTTCTGAAGTCTGCTTACTTTCTGATGGGGACAGCTGGGCTTCTCCCATCTGTAAAGGAAGCCCCTCCTCCCTTAATGACATCACTGTGACATCACTGATCCCTGCAGGGGGGGGGTATACTGATATCCCACCAGTTATATCACCATCACAAGACTTTTCTTCTTCTCTTATGTCTTCATTGTCAACATGAAAACTTTGTCTGGAGCAGCTTTTACATGACTGATCTGTTGTCATGTGAAACTAGAGAAGCATCAAAAATCTGTCAGCTTGTGTTTGAGTTTTGGTGTTTTCTGTCACTGTGGGTCAGGGTCGGACTGGGAACTAAATTCAGCTCTGGCAATGCTCATCTAGACCATTTGATGATAAAACTTACACAACTGCTTATTCTCTTGTGTCTCGTCTTTTTGCTGACACAGGTTTCCTGTAGCAGGACTTTAATTCCCTGACCTGCTTGACCCTTTAAGAAGGAGTGCACTTCCCCTTTAAAATGTCTCTGTGGGTATTTTTCCTGCTGTAATGTTGAACAGTTCCAAAGAAGTGGATGTTTATTCGTCATTTAACTCCAAACGAGGGGAGATTAATGCCACCTGGGTCAAAGTGGCACTAAGTCCAAAGACCCTCCCTGACTGTCCACAGATAGCAGCTGACAGGGTAGAAAAGCCTCTGGAAGACAACACACTGGTTGCTCTGTTTTTGACTTTCTCCAGGAAAAATGGAGGAGGGTCAGTGTTTTGGGGACTGTGAAGGTTTTCCCACTAATTATCTGCAGATGATGAACTTAATGAATTAGTTTTTCAATCTTTTTTTGTTGCTGGTCTGAATAAATGTTCCTGTTCTGACAAATCAACTCCTGCCTGCTGGTCCATCCTCCCCACTCACACTACCAACTATCCTCAAGTACAACAAGGTCCAAGGAACTCTGTTACAACCCTGAAAGAATCTCAGGATGAGGGAAGCAACACAACACTGATGTAGTCAGGTAAGAACCACCATTTATTGTTTAGTGTCACTATAAAAGATAAAAGTTGCTTCCTAATCGTACAGATCCCCAATAACTGACTGATGCTAAAACCAGATAAACTAAACCAAACCTGTCTGGCTGCACTATTCTTACCTGGAAAAACAAAATCACAACACAAGCAGCCATCACTTAGGCCTGGTGTTCAGAGTAGACAGACGGGCTACTACATGTGGTGTATGGACTAACAAATGTAGAA
Organism: Scomber scombrus; assembly: GCF_963691925.1. Taxonomy (NCBI): domain Eukaryota; kingdom Metazoa; phylum Chordata; class Actinopteri; order Scombriformes; family Scombridae; genus Scomber; species Scomber scombrus. Next base: position 31,016,939 of record NC_084980.1, read on the forward strand.
AGGAAAGTAAGAAAACGATTTAAAACCTGCTGTCCAGTCCCAGAGCTGCTAACTGAGTAATGAATAGGAATGATGGTGAATAAGTTTGGAACCACCAGGACTCTTCCTATAGCTGGCTGTCCAGGAAACTGATTAACCAGGCAAGAAGGGTCTAACACAGTGGTCTCCAACCCTGCTCCTGGAGAGCTACTGCCCTGCATGTTTTAGGTATCTCCTCACTCTAACACACCTGATTCTAATAATCAACTCGTTATCAAGTCCTTTGACGAGCCTCAGCTGCTTGATAACGAGGTAGAGTGAGGAGATACCTAAAACATGCAGGGCAGTAGCTCTCCAGGAGCAGGGTTGGAGACCACTGGTCTAACAGCACTTCAGAAGTCCTCTACAGACAGAACCTGCTGGAAGGACAACCATCTCAGCAGCTCTCCTTCAGTCAGACCTTTATGATAGAGCAGATACATAGAAGCTACTCTGCAGTAAGTTCTCTGCAATTCTCTGCAGAGAGTTTGTAAAATAAGATTTAAAGAACTCTGAGAGCACAAGGAGCAAGATTCTCTGATCTGATGAAACAGAAATTGAACTCTTTCTGAAGTCTGATGGCTTGTGGGAAAAATCTGTTGCACATTCTGGTTGTTCTTGATGTGATGGATTGATATCTCCTGCTGGACGAGAGGAGATTGAACAGTCCATGAGAGAGGTGGGAGGAGTCCTTCACTATGCAGAGAGCTTTTCTCCTGCATCTGTCTGTGTAAATGTCCTCAATAGCAGGGAGTGAGACTCTGATGACCCTCTCAGCCATCCTCACAACATGCTGCAGAGTCTTTCTGTTGGCTGCACTACAACTTCCATACCAGGAAGTGATGCTGCTCATCAGGACACTCTCAACAGTGCCCTGATAGAAGATGACCTTTGACCTGAAGTCCACAATTATCTCTTTAGTCTCATCGACGTTAAGAGACAGATTGTTCTTTATACACCGACCCACCAGTTGTTCCACACTGATGCTGCAGTCACCATCATGATACAGGTTTCACATTTTTGGACACAGATGAGTCTTTTCTTCTTTCTTCTTTTGCAAGGCTGAGTCAAATATGTGAAGATTCAAACCTCTGAAGTTTAACAGTGTGTGACTCCCTGTAGTGGATGTTGTGGAGTATTCTGTTGTCTTTGCTCCAAAGGGGTTTGTACAGAGTTTTGGTGTTTCCTGTCACTGTGGGCTGCAGAGCACAGTAGTACACAGCAGAGTCTGTCACTGCAGCAGAGGAGATCTGCAGATCAACACGTTTCTCTGTTGAGTTAATGTGAGCTGAGAAATCAGAATCAGTTGGATGAATCAATCCGTCCTCTGTGATGTAGAGCAGGAACTCTGGTCTGGATCTCTGGTATTGTCGGTACCACTGGATATTGTAGATAGAACCTTCATATCTACAGTACAGCTTGATGTTTCCTCCCTCTGCAACATGTTCTTCAGTATTTTCTGGCTTTATGCTGTTCATGGAGCCCATGGCTGTAAAATGAATCATTCATGTCAGTTAGTCTGCAAGAGATTTAAAAAAAGACTCAACAGAGGTTCTTGACTTTTACTGTCATCTTTGATCATTTTAAAATGCATTAAAAAGCCAACATGTTCTTTCCGTTTGTGAATTGACTTCCACAAAATCATCCAGCTGTGAAAAACAGATATGTGGTTAATACATCAGGTAAAATGAGACTTTGATCTGTGTTCTAACACTCACCTATAAAGTGAGATAAAAGTATAAAGAGGTAAAGCAACATGTCTTTGGAGTTGTTGAAAGCAAACAGACAGCAGATGATCAATGTTCTTCCACTGCAGTAGAATGAAGAAACTAAACAGCCTCTCTGCTGCACAGCCCTTCTCCTCAGCATCAAGCTGATTGGGATTTGACTTCCTCAAACATTTCTGCTCTGGAGACACAAATAATCTCATTGGTTGAGTTGAACCTCAGTGGGCGGGACAACCCTCTTGTTATGTGATAAAAAGAGGATGTGATGGTGACAAGCTCTGAGATATTCGGTACAGCAAGTAGCTTGGAAAGGTTTAGAAAGAATCAAGGAACTATTGTGTTTGATGGTGTCTTGTGTTTGAAGCATCATCCAGCTGGTTTGTCATTGATGTGGATTTGCTGCTCATGTGAATCCTCCCACAGTGTTTCATTAGCAGCTGTAACCACAGTGACTCTGATAAAACAGGAATTAGCAGAATCCATCTGATATGAAGCTGTGGTTTGAATACCACTTCCCTCCTCTTTGAAGAGTAGTCACATATCTGTGTTCAGGTTTTTGTACAGCCTCTTCTACACTTTCTATCACTGTGTGTCTAGAGCACAGTAGTAGAGAGCTGTGTCTGCCAGGGTTAGTCTCTGTATGGTCAGCTCAGTTGATGTTGGTGATGTTTTGGATCCATATCTATCTTTATTATTATCAGGAATATATTCAGATGTAACTGACTTTGCTCTTTTCCAGAGTATAAACTCAGGTGCCTGAAGGTCTGAATCATGTTTGTACCAGTAAAGTAGTGGTTGAGTACTACTTGTCTCATATGTACATGTGAGTGTGACAGATTGTCCTTCTCTTTTACTGACTTCATGTTGTTCAGGATAGATTTTGTCTCCAGCTATTAGTCCTGGAAAAAGTAGAGAAAATGAAGCCATTAGACTAACATTGTTCATGAGGCTGAGAGGAGAAGACAGTGGAAAATGTCAACTGTACAGTGTTACTCTGTGGACACAAACTGATCAACTGTTCATTTGACTGATTTCTATAGAAATCATCTTCCAAGGTGTTACCTAGTGAAGGAAACATGTTGTATTAAAGTTCTGTTCCAGAGTGAAATATCCATCATTTGTAAAATATCACACAATGACAAAAACATACGTACCTACAAGAGTTGAAAAGAGTAAAATGACAGCGAGTGTTTCCATGTTTCCAGAAGTGAAATGCTGTAACTGAATGTTCAGTGTGAATAAGTGTTGAGTGGTTTTGTGAGTTGTGTTTGGTCTGATGTTCACAGCTGGAATCAAACAGCTCTCTGCCATGCAGCCACCTCTGCAGTCAGTAGGAGGAGACTCATATGTCAAATTACATTCATTTCTAAAAGTCTTCATCACAGCTGTGTCTCATGAGGGAAAAGAATCTAGACTGTTTGATACCAAACCTCTGAAGTTTAACAGTGTGTGACTCCCTCTAGTGGATGTTGTGGAGTATTCTGTTGTCTTTGCTCCAAAGGTTTTTGTACAGAGTTTTGGTGTTTCCTGTCACTGTGGGCCGCAGAGCACAGTAGTACACAGCAGAGTCAGACAGCTGCAGCTTCTGGATCTTCAGAGGAACTGACGTCCCGTTGACTGTAGCATTAAATCTGTCTTCGGGGAACTCTGCAGCATTATTTTCTATTCCAGAGTAACGTCGCAAAACATACTTTGGAAAATCATTCACTTCTTGTTTGTACCAGAACAAATATGGAGTTGTACCACTGGTCTTAAATGTACAATTAAGTGTAACTGTCTGTCCTTCAGTAGCAATGACATCTCCTGGTGGCTGGTTCACTTTGTCTTGTCCTTTACACTCTGGGGAAGAACAGAACATGCAGAGGAAGAGATGAATCAATAAAGATGATTGATTAAAGGAGAACAATCAGCAGGTTTAAAGAGTTACCTAGCCAGAGAGTCAGTATCAGGATGTTTCTCAGCCAGTGTTTCATGTCTGCAGTGAGAGGGGAGGAGAGAGAGGAAGAACATTGATACTCTGATGGATCTGGGCCTTCACATCATTGGCCCTTCCTCTTTATCATCTGTTGAGGAACTCTCAACATTTACATCACATTTACATTTCAGCTGTTTAGCTGCCGCTCTTATCCAGAGCAGCTCATCATGAGGAGATTGAACCTGTCAACTTTTTTAAACAGGAAGGTCTCTTTAATCAGTGAACCACCCTGGTATTCCATCATCATCATCATCATCCTCTCAATAAGCTTCATTTATTTGTTGGAGATATAAAAGAGATGTTTATATCAAAGTGTTAAGTGTCCTATCATATAACGTCTCCTGGAGCTAACATGAGGTCTGTCACCACATCTGATCAACAATGACAGAAACACAAACTGTGGAGAAAAAGGACGTTCTTGTCAAGTTCTTCTGTGTAGAGAAAATTATAATCAAGCTCACTATGAGCTGGATTAGACGTGTTTATGAAAATGTAAAAAGAAAGACACAGTAGTAAGTTTCATTTTATCAGTGAATCATGTTGTCAGTGTCCACCTGATGGCGCTGTTGTTGAATAAAAGGAGGAGTTGAAGTGTGTAAATGTTGAGTGAGGAGCTGTCAGGTTTTTGTACAGAGACTGTGGGTTTGCTGTTACTGTGGGCCTCACAGCACAGTAGTACAGAGCAGAGTCTGTCACTGCAGCAGATGAGATCTGCAGTTTGACTCCACGCTTTTCTCCAGACAGTTTAGCAGAGAACCTTTTGTTTAGTGAGTCTGCAGGTCTTGAGCTGTTCAATCCTGAGATGTACATGATGAACTCTGGAGGTTTTCCTGGATATTGTCGATACCAGAAGAAATAATCACCAGCTGCAGCTTCTTTGTCGTATTTGTAGGACAGAGTAACAGAGCTGCCTTCTAAACTGAACTCTTCACTGTTGACTGGAGTGAGTTCTTCACAGCTGACACCTAAAGGAAGAGATAACTCTGTTATAACATGTTGTCAAAGACTCATCAAAGGAATATGTACAACTTCATGCTCAGTTTTGAAGCAAACATCAATAGAAGTAAATATGAAGTGTGTCTCCTACCTGTTAGTGTGATCAGAAACACAGTTGAAAACAGACTTAATTGCATTGACACCATCTTGAAGACAACAAGAAACTGTTTGTGTTGTTTAGTATGAAACACCACAGTGAAAGTTTGTGTCTTTCTGTACTTCAGTGACAGTTTTGCTCCTCCCTTAATCTCCTCCTCCCTGCTCTCACAGCTCTGACTCATAATGTCTTCAATGTAGTTTGAATCAATAATGTTGTTTTAAACAGTAAAGATACTAACTATATTTGACAGATGCTAAATGAAATGTAATAATTGACTCCTTAAGGATAAAACAGCAGTGAGGAGAAAGTGGAGCCTTGGTGGGAGCCTCTCAGCTGTTAGTGTTGTTGTCAGAAGAGTTACTGTGTGATACTCTCTCATTTATGTGAACCATACTTCATAGCTATCAGGACAGTCTACATCATTCATTAAACATAATGTGGTACAACCCCTCTTAAAAAATCTAACCTCAAGCCTGCATATGAATTTAAATCAGGCTTTCTTTCTACACATAGCACAGAGACAGCTCTCCTCAAAGTTACGAATGACCTTTTAAAATCAGATGCAGGGCTCTTCTTGATTTTAGTTTTTCTTGATATCAGCGCTGCTTTCAATACACAAGATCATGAGCTTCTTTTAAATGATTTCAGGGACTGGGTTGGTATCTCTGACATTATCAGTAGTGTTTGGTAACTCCTCATCCTCCTCTGCTCATATTACTTGTGAGGTGCCACAAGGCTCTATTCTGGGTCGAGTCCTATTTCACTGTTTATGCTCCCATTAGGTCACATAATACAAAGACCTAATGTGTTCTTGATGTGATGGATCGATATCTCCTGCTGGACGGGAGGAGATTGAACAGTCCATGAGAGAGGTGGGAGGAGTCCTTCACTATGCAGAGAGCTTTTCTCCTGCATCTGTCTGTGTAAATGTCCTCAATAGCAGGGAGTGAGACTCTGATGACCCTCTCAGCCATCCTCACAACATGCTGCAGAGTCTTTCTGTTGGCTGCACTACAACTTCCATACCAGGAAGTGATGCTGCTCATCAGGACACTCAACAGTGCCCTGATAGAAGATGGTGAGGATGGGGGCGGGAGGGTTCACCTTCCTCAGGAAGTGCATCCTCTGCTTTGCTTTATTGATCAGGTGTGTGGTGTTCAGGGACCAGGACAGATCCTCAGTGATGTGAACACCAAGGAATTGTGTGCTGCTGACCCTCTCCACAGCAGAGCTGCTGATGTACAGCAGGGAATAATCAGCCTTTGACCTGAAGTCCACAATTATCTCTTTAGTCTCATCGACGTTAAGAGACAGATTGTTCTTTATACACCAACCCACCAGTTGTTCCACACTGATGCTGCAGTCACCATCATGATACAGGTTTCACATTGTTGGACACAGATGAGTCTTTTCTTCTTTCTTCTTTTGCAGGTCTGAGTCAAACATGTGAAGATTCAAACGTCTGAAGTTTAACAGTGTGTGACTCCCTCTAGTGGATGTTGTGGAGTATTCTGTTGTGTTTGCTCCAAAGGTTTTTGTACAGAGTTTTGGTGTTTCCTGTCACTGTGGGCTGCAGAGCACAGTAGTACACAGCAGAGTCAGACAGCTGCAGCTTCTGGATCTTCAGAGGAACTGATCTTAAGGTTGAATTCAAAGTTGATGAAAATCTTTCCTTAAACTCATCTACTGTGTTCCCTTCATCCAGTTTATAGCGGCTCAGGATGAATTTGGGTCTTTTGTTTCCATCCTGTTTGTACCAGAAGAGTTTAGTTTGTGTTGAACTGGTTTTATATTGACATCCAAGTGTTACTGTCTGTCCTTCAGTAGCAGTCACATCTCCTTTTGGCTGCAGCACGTTGTCTTGTTGTGCTCTGCATTCTGTAAAACAGCAACAAACAGTATCAGTGAGCTGTTAAAGAATCATGTCAATGTTGGATTGATATCACAGAAACAGAGCTGTGTTCATACCAAGGCACATAGCAGCCAGCAACACTGAGATGAACAGAGACGTCATATCTGCAGTGTTGAGTAACTCTGAGCTACAGCGAGTATAAAGAAGACTCTGATCTCTGTTTAGTCTTCATCAACACTAAGTTGGTGGATTTAAAGGAGGAGTCTGATCACAGTGACAGAGCTCATTCACAGCCCTGTGTTATTCCTCCTACTGACAACTTTACACTAAACACATGTTTGTGCCTCTCTCCTTTCCTAGCATAGCTTGTCTTGTATGTTTTCATCACTGGAGATTTAATGTTTGAATATAAATTACAGTTTAGTGTCTTTTGGTTCTCTGCAGCTGTCAGAGGTCAAATGTAAAGATGGTGGAGTTGTTGTGGAAGCTCGTTATCAACAATCTAAGATACAAGACTAGCTGCTGACATTACAGGATTTTAATGGAACATATAAAGATGTGTCATCAGCATGTTGTGAGATCCAGTATTTATCCCTGTGGTACACCACAAGAATTAATTTCGTATGAAAGAACAGCAGAGAAACTTGTATTGAAAATAAAATAAATCAACCAATCAGGACCTGAGTGTCTGGTGTCAACAAATATATGCAGATTATTGAATTGACTTCAAATTAAATAAGAAAATTCACCTCAGCTTTAAATCTGCTGTTGAAGAAAATCAGTCAAGCATCACTTGTATGAGAATCAAATATTAAACCTGTCATGGACTTATGGTTTTTTGATTCAGTTATTTTGTTCTCTTGGGTTCATGTTGGTTTTCTGTATTTGGGTTTATATTCATGTGTTTTCTTGCACAGTTAACTGTATGCAGGCTTGTATTAAGAGTATTGTGTTTTCTGGGTTTTGGTTTTCAGTTTGCTCTGTGTGTCTCTTCTGTCTTCCTGCACTCCTCTCAAACCCGTTTTTCCCTCCATGAAAGGATGATTTCTGGGCAACGGAGAGGTGAAGAATAGAAGACAATCAGACCACAAGTCCATTCTCGATTTAGCTGCTTTATTCATGCATGAAGGACAAAACACTGACTAAATAGTCAGGCTTTCCCCCCGAACAGAGGAGAGTTCACCCTTATACCATACTGACTGTGTACATGATGTGTCTTCTCCTCTGTAGGTGTCTATGTGTGTCTCAATGTAAACCTATATTGACTATGTCCACGTCGTTCAGCTCCAAACAGATGTGAGGATCCTCCTCAGTTAACAGTCCTTTACAGGCATCACAAGACCTTTGGCCTCAACCTCCATGCCACTGACCCTCACATTAATAGTTAGGTGTTGATAGATGTGCTTCTTGCAAATATACCATTGAAAGGTTAGTGAACAGTAACTGGAACATTCAGAAAGAGCAAACGACCTAACATAAGGAACCATTTGCTACCTAACACTCCACACCTGCCCTGCATCATGTTTGTTAGCCCTGTCCTGCTCAGTGTTTTTCCGCAGCCTGCTGTTACCTTCACACCTGCCCTGCATCAGTATCATGAAGACTGCCGGCTTCCAGTGTCTTCCCAGCCAATCAACTCCCAGCCCACCCTTGTTTCGAGTCACCTGTTTCCCATTCCATTATTAGTTCTGTCTGTATTTAAGGGAATGTTCCCAACACCGCGGAACAAGGAGCGCAAAGGGAAGGATAAGACGAGACAGATTCAGGAGGAGGTGAGGGCGGCAGTGGAGGAAGGAAGATCAAGCAGAGCTTCTGGGTTGAAGCAACAGGGCGATTGGACAAGGTGGGAGCAAGCCATGGATTGGAAAGTCACCTGGACGGACCTCTGACAGGCTGAGCCACACCGCATCACATTCCTGAATTGGGCAGTGTACGATGTCCTGCCTAGCCCAGCAAACCTCTTCACCTGGGGTAAGGTGGAGACCCCGAACTGCCCACTGTGCTCAGCAGAGGGAACGTTGGAGCACATTTTGAGCTCCTGCCCAACAGCACTCGGCCAGGGCCGTTATACCTGGCGCCATAACCAGGTGCTGAAGCCGATTGCAGAAGCCATCAGCAAGGGGATCAGCAGCTGCAGCTGAGTGCGCAACGCCACCAGCGCAATCGCCTTCGTTAAGGCAGGGGAGAGAGAGACCTGGCAACAGCCCAGGACTGGCAGCTCTCAGTGGACCTGGAGAAATAGCTGAGATTCCCACAGAAGATTGTCAGCACCACCCTTAGGCCAGACATCCTTCTGGTCTCTATCAGCACTAAGAAAGTCATCATTATGGAGCTGACAGTGCCATGGGAGGATCACCTGGGGAGGCTCACGAAAGGAAGAGGACCAAATATGAACATCTGGTGATAAACTGTGGAGAGCAGGGCTGTAAGGCAAGGTGTATGCCCATCGAAGTAGGCTGTAGAGGATTTATGGGTCACTCAGTCCACAGAGCCCTCGGTGTGCTCGGCATCACAGGAGGAGCGAGGAGCAGCGCTATCAAGAACATCACTGAAGCAGATGAGAAAGCCTCGAGATGGCTCTGGATCCGGAGAGAAGGTCCATGGGGACTAGCAAATGCCACCTGAACACGGGCCACGGTCTGATCAACCGCGGTGGGGTCGCCTGGGAGAGGGTGTATGATGTTGAGAGACCCGAAACACCCGATGACCCCAGGTTACATCACTGAGGATGTGTTCAGGTGCATCAGAAGATGTATTCAATAACTTGTTTGCAGTCCAGTTTTGTTGGATCATCTGTCCTCTTCTTTTCACCCTGCTGTGTTCAGTCTCATTCAGCTCAGCCAGTTTCTGTTTTGCCGCCTCAGTCCAAGAATATAAATCTTTGTGTCCAGCTTCAGTCAGCCTGCAGTCTCTGCATTTGGGTAGACCTGCTGGTTGTCCCAGAATATGAGGAGAGAGCTGAACATCAGCGGACAGCTTAGTAAGATTAGATTTCATTTGATTGACTTTCACTTGGATTTTAGGGGTAAAGGATCTCAGCAGCAATTAACATGTAATAAACAAGCTGCCAAAATGACTGGACTTTACTGGATTATATAATCTCATATCATCGAAAAAAGAATGGAAACTGGTACAATGTTGATGTGAAGCAGTTCATGGAGATACTTCATTTCAATTGTGTTATCTATTAATAGTGGAGTTCAATATAATAGTTCATATATTAACACACTCTTGTATATGATAACCATGTTATTTAGAAGTTTAACAGTGTGTGACTCCCTCTAGTGGATGTTGTGGAGTATTCTGTTGTCTTTGCTCCAAAGGTTTTTGTACAGAGTTTTGGTGTTTCCTGTCACTGTGGGCTGCAGAGCACAGTAGTACACAGCAGAGTCTGTCACTGCAGCAGAGGAGATCTGCAGATGGATTTGTTTTTGCACTTGTTCCACTCTAATCTCCATTACAGAGGTTAGATTAATTATTACATTTCCAGAAGCTGAGTGAGAGATGAGGAACTCTGGTGGTTTTCCTGGATATTGTCGATACCAGAAGAAATTATTACTAGTTGAATATTTGGAGTAATTATAGGACACAGTAACATTGCTGCCCTCCAAACTGTGCTCTTCATTCTTGACTGCAGTGAGATCTTCACAGCTGACACCTGCATGAGAATATTTAAATCCAGCAGTTAGTGAACAAATGGACATTTTCTTGGGCCTCTTGTTCTGTGCTTCAGTAACTATGTAGCTGCTTTAATTACATGATCACATATGAATGTTGTTGCCATTGAATTTAAGTCCAAGAGATGAAATGAAAATGTGACTCACCAGTGAATATACAGAGGAGCAGAGCTGCCACTAAAAGCAACATGTTGAAAGATAAACAGCTCAGTAATCCTCACAGTCAACTTTCTGAAGTCTGCTTACTTTCTGATGGGGACAGCTGGGCTTCTCCCATCTGTAAAGGAAGCCCCTCCTCCCTTAATGACATCACTGTGACATCACTGATCCTTGCAGGGGGGTGTATACTGATATCCCACCAGTTATATCACCATCACAAGACTTTTCTTCTTCTCTTATGTCTTCATTGTCAACATGAAAACTTTGTCTGGAGCAGCTTTTACATGACTGATCTGTTGTCATGTGAAACTAGAGAAGCATCAAAAATCTGTCAGCTTGTGTTTGAGTTTTGGTGTTTTCTGTCACTGTGGGTCAGGGTTGGACTGGGAACTAAATTCAGCTCTGGCAATGCTCATCTAGACCATTTGATGATAAAACTTGCACAACTGCTAATTCACTTGTGTCTCGTCTTTTTGCTGACACAGGTTTCCTTTATGGGGACTTTAATTCCCTGACCTGCTTGACCCTTTAAGAAGGAGTGCACTTCCCCTTTAAAATGTCTCTGTGGGTATTTTTCCTGCTGTAATGTTGAACAGTTCCAAAGAAGTGGATGTTTATTCGTCATTTAACTCCAAACGAGGGGAGATTAATGCCACCTGGGTCAAAGTGGCACTAAGTCCAAAGACCCTCCCTGACTGTCCACAGATAGCAGCTGACAGGGTAGAAAAGGTTCTGGAAGACAACACACTGGTTGCTCTGTTTTTTACTTTCTCCAGGAAAAATGGAGGAGGGTCAGTGTTTTGGGGACTGTGAAGGTTTTCCCACTAATTATCTGCAGATGATGAACTTAATGAATTTGTTTTTCTCTCTTTTTTGTAGCTGGTCTGAATAAATGTTCCTGTTCTGACAAATCAACTCCTGCCTGCTGGTCCATCCTCCCCACTCACACTACCAACCATCCTCAAGTACAACAAGGTCCAAGGAACTCTGTTACAACCCTGAAAGAATCTCAGGATGAGGGAAGCAACACAACACTGGTGTAGTCAGGTAAGAACCGGCATTTATTGTTTAGTGTCACGATAAAAGATAAATGTTGCTTCCTAATCGTACAGATCCCCAAAAACTGACTGATGCTAAAACCAGATAAACTAACCAAACCTGTCTGGCTGCACTATTCTTACCTGGAAAAATAAAAGCACAACACAAGCAGCCATCACTTAGGCCTGGCAAGAAGGGTCTTAGTCAGGGAGGATGATTCATCACATCAAGTATCTGTCATGATGAGACCAATCTACATGTAATACAGTGTCTTCTTCCATGTCATTATAATACTTCACTGTTTTCACTACCACTTATATTCATTCAGTCATTGTGGACTGGAGACTAAATGTGTTGGTGCCACAGCAATGCATGACCTCATGTGACCTCATGTTGAAGTTGTTTGAATGAGTTTCCAGCAGTGAGGTGCACAGATGTTAATGTGGGGAAAAGAGAGCGCTGCTATGGGATCAGTACATCAGCAGATACTTTGAGCTGAGAGACAGGAATCATTATCAAGAGAGGAAGAGTCGACCGATTCAACCCTTCTGTTACACTTCTGTGATTCAGCTGTGGAAATGATGCTGCAGTCACCATCATAATGCAGGTTTCACATTGTTGGATACAGATGGGTCTGTTGTAGGGCTGAGTCACATATGTGAAGATTCAAACCTCTGAAGTTTAACAGTGTGTGACTCCCTCTAGTGGATGTTGTGGAGTATTCTGTTGTCTTTGCTCCAAAGGTTTTTGTACAGAGTTTTGGTGTTTCCTGTCACTGTGGGCTGCAGAGCACAGTAGTACACAGCAGAGTCTGTCACTGCAGCAGAGGAGATCTGTAGTGGAACTGATGTCCCGTTGAGTGTAGCATCAAATCTGTCTTTGGGGAACTCTGCAGCATTATCTGCTGTTCCAGATAAACGTAGCAAAATATACTTTGGGAAATCATTTACTTCTTGTTTGTACCAGAACAAAGTGGGACTGTAACTGTTATCAAATGTACAATTAAGTGTAACTGTCTGTCCTTCAGTAGCAATGACATCTCCTGGTGGCTGGTTCACTTTGTCTTGTCCTTTACACTCTGGGGAAGAACAGAACATGCAGAGGAAGAGATGAATCAATAAAGATGATTGATTAAAGGAGAACAATCAGCAGGTTTGTTTGTGAATTGACTTCCACAAAATCATCCAGCTGTGAAAAACAGATATGTGGTTAATACATCAGGTAAAATGAGACTTTGATCTGTGTTCTAACACTCACCTATAAAGTGAGATAAAAGTATAAAGAGGTAAAGCAACATGTCTTTGGAGTTGTTGAAAGCAAACAGACAGCAGATGATCAATGTTCTTCCACTGCAGTAGAATGAAGAAACTAAACAGCCTCTCTGCTGCACAGCCCTTCTCCTCAGCATCAAGCTGATTGGGATTTGACTTCCTCAAAAATTTCTGCTCTGGAGACAGAAATAATCTCATTGGTTGAGTTGAACCTCAGTGGGTGGGGCCATTGAATAACCTCTTGTTATTCTGTACTCAGTGAGGTTCATCTGTTCAGTTACATTATGTTTGTGTCTGGAGCAGTTAGGTCCATTAGAAATATTTGAATTTAAAACTGCAATGTACATGTCATCATTTTTATCCACAATGTGGAATTCAATTGTTTCTGCTGATGATTGATTGATTTTATTATCATTGAAGAGGGTTGTTCTGCTTGCTTGGTGAGAGGTTCATTCAAATGAGGTGATGCAATGCCAGCTGTTGGTACTTTGGTGGAAATGTGAACTTTGATGTTGTGCTGAGAATAGACATCTCAGAACTATGTCTGTTTGTGGTGCAACGTCAGTCCACTGAGCAAAGGAAATATTTGCAGCAAATGCACAGAAATAACAAAATAATTAAAGAATAATCAAACACCTAGAATTAAAAACTCTTTAGCTGGAGTGTCAGTAAAGCAGTGTGCACTGATGTATAAACTTGCAAGGACCACACCATCAAGAAGATCTGTTTTAATTCATTTATTGAGAAAACTGAAGAGGGTTTTTCTTTTGCTTGCTTGGATGTGATGTGAGGAGGCTACGAAGGGAATCCACTGCAGCACACGAGTAACGACAGACCTCCAAAAACCTGCAGTTAATATAAGATGAGCTTGAGTGGATCTGAGGTAGAAATTCCTTAACATTTGGTTTGGTAGAGACGTGATAACGAAATGATGTCTAAAGATAGACTTTGATTATTCCTGCCCTCTGATGATTTTACCTTTTGCTACAGTACCCCCTCCTTTTTTGGCCCTTCTCAGTTTTAACATTGACATCTGACTGTCCGAGAACCACTTTACACTTATTAAGATGGCCCTGGTTCCCATCTGAATGCAAATGCCCAACATTCCTGCACTTTCGTCTCTTTTCAATTCTTGATTAATGCCTTGACCTTACTCTATAAAATACTTAAATTTCTGTTGCTGTATATCAGTCTACTGTCACTGACCCACTCTTTGTCAGTCCAAGAAGCTTGGAAAGGTTTAGAAAGAATCAAGGAACTATTGTGTTTGATGGTGTCTTGTGTTTGAAGCATCATCCAGCTGGTTTGTCATTGATGTGGATTTGCTGCTCATGTGAATCCTCCCACAGTGTTTCATTAGCAGCTGTAACCACAGTGACTCTGATAAAACAGGAATTAGCAGAATCCATCTGATATGAAGCTGTGGTTTGAATACCACTTCCCTCCTCTTTGAAGAGTAGTCACATATCTGTGTTCAGGTTTTTGTACAGCCTCTTCTACACTTTCTATCACTGTGTGTCTAGAGCACAGTAGTAGAGAGCTGTGTCTGCCAGGGTTAGTCTCTGTATGGTCAGCTCAGTTGATGTTGGCGATGTTTTGGATTTATATGTATCTTTATTCTCATTAGGAATATATTGATCACTTCTTGACTTAGCTCCTTTCCAGAGTATAAACTCAGGTGCCTGAAGGTCAGAATGATGTTTGTACCAGTAAAGATGAATATTATTCGCACTTGTCTCATATGTACATGTGAGTGTGACAGATTGTCCTTCTCTTCTACTGACTTCATGTTGTTGAGGATAGATTTTGTCTCCAGCTATTAGTCCTGGAAAAAGTAGAGAAAATGAAGCCATTAGACTAACATTGTTCATGAGGCTGAGAGGAGAAGACAGTGGAAAATGTCAACTGTACAGTGTTACTCTGTGGACACAAACTGATCAACTGTTCATTTGACTGATTTCTATAGAAATCATCTTCCAAGGTGTTACCTAGTGAAGGAAACATGTTGTATTAAAGTTCTGTTCCAGAGTGAAATATCCATCATTTGTAAAATATCACACAATGACAAAAACATACGTACCTACAAGAGTTGAAAAGAGTAAAATGACAGCGAGTGTTTCCATGTTTCCAGAAGTGAAATGCTGTAACTGAATGTTCAGTGTGAATAAGTGTTGAGTGGTTTTGTGAGTTGTGTTTGGTCTGATGTTCACAGCTGGAATCAAACAGCTCTCTGCCATGCAGACACCTCTGCAGTCAGTAGGAGGAGACTCATATGTCAAATTACATTCATTTCTAAAAGTCTTCATCACAGCTGTGTCTCATGAGGGAAAAGAATCTAGACTGTTTGATACCAAACCTCTGAAGTTTAACAGTGTGTGACTCCCTCTAGTGGATGTTGTGGAGTATTCTGTTGTCTTTGCTCCAAAGGTTTTTGTACAGAGTTTTGGTGTTTCCTGCCACTGTGGGCTGCAGAGCACAGTAGTACACAGCAGAGTCTGTCACTGCAGCAGAGGAGATCTGCAGGTGAAATATTTTTGCTTCTTTGTCATGTTTGAAAGAAAACCCTTCTACTGTCTCTTGATACTCCTTGATGAGCAGATGTGGAGACGAACTGGACTTCTGTTGATACCAGTAGAGGTATTGTACAGAACCAGAATATTTGCAGGAGAGAGTCACATTGTCTCCTTCCAAAGCCAGCGTTACATCTTGAAGTGGTTTCAGTAAATCCTCAGAGGATCCTGAAAACAACAAATATATATTTCACCATGATGTTTCTATGTTTAAAATGATGAAATGTCTTTAAACTGAATGTAGTAATCACGTAAATCCTGAAACAATGAAGTTATTGAATCATGTCTACCATCTCTTGTTACATGTTGATTTGTGTCCTGAGTACTTACCAGTATGAAAAGTGAGCATCATCATCCAAATGAAATGAAGTAACATGATTTGACTTGTAGTGAATGAACAATAGAAAGAACACAGTATCTGTTCAGTTCCAAATGAAGCCTTTCATATTCAGTTGTGTAGCTCCTCCTCTTGCTGTGGTCTGTTTCCATTCAGGCTGATGGAAGCTGTAGAAATGACAGTGATGCTGCAGTCATCATCATCCAAGAAGCTCAGACTGAAGGAGGAATCTGCAGAAAACTCAGCACAATGAATCTGTAGAGAAACAACTTTCTGACAAGTTAAAAAGTCCAAACTGCGTACTGTACAGAAAGTTACTGAGTTGAGAAAGGGAAAAATATTCAAACTTAAGGAGTTTGCCTGCAGTAATACTCAGGTGATCCATCACCTCAAGTATCTGCCATGATCAGATCAATCATTATAAAACTTGAACATGTTCACTACTTATATTCATTTAGTCATAGCGGGCTGGAGCCTAAAGTTATTCCAATGGGTTTCCAGCAGTGAAGAGCACAGATTTGAATGTTAGAAAAAGCAGAGCACTGGTCTGGGATCAGTACTCTGCATCAGCAGATACTCTGAGCTGAGAGACAGGAATCATTATCAAGAGAGGAAGACTCAGCTTTTATAATTTGATTAGAACCAAATGCTTAAAGCTTCTGGCACTCCTCTACAGCAGTAATGCTGCAGAGTGCCTCGGGGCGTAACTCCTCCCGCAGCTTTGAGAAAACCCGACAATATATACATCAAAGCATGCGGCTCGATCGAGAAATAGGTGCGATGACCTTTGGTGTTGAAAATTCCCATTTTTCCAAAGTAATTCCCAAAAAAACGGGAGAATTCCCCATTGGAAATGAATGGGAATATTTTGAAAAACCCACAAAAACTGTTTTCACCTTTTTTCGGAGTCACCTAGCTCTCTCATACCTGTACGTAGAAATGTGATTCAAACTTTAAAACGGATGAAAGCTTGTGCTCTCTCGAAAACAACAAACTGTTTTTACATAAAATATAAACTTTTCAAACTATGAACAGTCAAACGAGGAGTGGAAATCACTTTTTCTTTAAAGTTAGAGTGGAAGCGTCAGTTAGCTTGAGTGTGAGAAGCAGTAAAAAATAACCTTAATTTTTATTTTTAACTCGAGCTCACGGCCAAACCGTAAAAACGAGACAAATAATCTTCAGTAAAAATGTAGACATAGGTGTTGGGATTCATAAAATGTGACGTTGACAGGTGGGGTCTGCACAAAATTTAAACGGGGGGGCAGAGACCGGCGGCAATACCTGTCTCGATCCCCATTGACTCTAATGTAATCATCATTTTCTTTCAAAAGAATCTCACTCTGTCTTCGCACTGACCTTACTCGCTCATTTTGAGGAATATCTGAATAAAATAAACACTGTCAGAATCTGCCGGCTTCTGTGTCTCTCACGGTGTTTTCGGTTTTTGGACAGGAGTTACGGTTTTCTCACAGTTTGCAATTGTTCGGGACCTTGTCAGAAGCCAAATTCTGGGGCATTTTGAGAATTTCCAAGCAGATTCTCACATCACCATAGCAACCGTAGAACCTTAGCTGCCCTTAGCAACCTGTTGCTGGGCAGAAACTGATCTACTTGTGATTGGCTAATTCCTGTCTGTCTGTTTTGCCAGTTAACAGAGCTAGTATTGATACTCTCTCTCTCTCTCTCTCTCTGTCTCACTCTCTCTCTATGTATATATAGGATATTAGAGTTAGTGCATGTTGCTATTGCCTTGTGCTCTGTGTGCTACTCTCTGCTTACATCTACTGTTAAAGTTGATACTGACTATTAAGATGTACTTAATACTGCGACAGTAAAAGTTTCTTAGTTAGTGTTAGTGCAATTCTGGAAACCAGAATATGATCAGGGTGACTTTTGAACACTGGAAATAAATCATATACTCATCCCGGCAGCAGCCCCGTGGCACTCACAATGTCCCTGGTATTTTCTAGTTACTTTCTACTGTTTGTTATTGGACTGTAATGTTTTAATATTGACCTTCTGAAAGGACTGCAGATGAAAATGATCTGGAAGCTAACTCTGCTACAGGACATCACATGGAAACATTTATGTTTAACACTGTAAATGGTCCCAATAAACACATTACTACTACTACTATTACTACTAGATTCATCCCCTCTGTTACACTTCTTTGAAGAAAATCAAGTTTCAAATGTACTTTTTGTCATTCCAGCCACATTTATAGAATCCATACAGTGGAAGGAAACCTCCTCAGGACCAGAGTGCAAAAGAAAGAAATAACTGAACATAGCTAAGGAACGTATGAGATGATTAAAAAGACAATAAAAACATAATAAATAATGTAAAATAGTTTTAACGGTAGTTGTTATGTAGATGCTCCTGCTGGACGGTAGGAGATTGGACCGTCCATGAGAGGGGTGGGAGGGGTTGAAGCAGGAGGATGCTGCAGTCACCATCATAATCCAGGTTTCACATTGTTGGACACAGATGAGACTTTTGCAAGAATGAGTCAAATATGTGAAGTTTCAAACCTCTGAAGTTTAACAGTGTGTGACTCCCTCTAGTGGATGTTGTGGAGTATTCTGTTGTCTTTGCTCCAAAGGTTTTTGTACAGAGTTTTGGTGTTTCCTGTCACTGTGGGCTGCAGAGCACAGTAGTACACAGCAGAGTCAGACAGCTGCAGCTTCTGGATCTTCAGATGAACTGATGGCTTGTTGACTGTAGCATCAAATCTGTCTTTCTTGAACTCTGCAGCATTGTCTCCTTCACCAATAGTATCACGTCGCAAAACATACTTTGGGAAATCATTTACTTCTTGTTTGTACCAGAACAAATATGGAGTTGGGTTAGTTGTCCCAAAAGTACAATTAAGTGTAACTGTCTGTCCTTCAGTAGCAATGACATCTCCTGGTGGCTGGATCACTCTGTCTTGTCCTTTACACTCTGGGGAAGAACAGAACATGCAGAGGAAGAGATGAATCAATAAAGATGATTGATTAAAGGAGAACAATCAGCAGGTTTGTTTGCGAATTGACTTCCACAAAATCATCCAGCTGTGAAAAACAGATATGTGGTTAATACATCAGGTAAAATGAGACTTTGATCTGTGTTCTAACACTCACCTATAAAGTGAGATAAAAGTATAAAGAGGTAAAGCAACATGTCTTTGGAGTTGTTGAAAGCAAACAGACAGCAGATGATCAATGTTCTTCCACTGCAGTAGAATGAAGAAACTAAACAGCCTCTCTGCTGCACAGCCCTTCTCCTCAGCATCAAGCTGATTGGGATTTGACTTCCTCAAACATTTCTGCTCTGGAGACAGAAATAATCTCATTGGTTGAGTTGAACCTCAGTGGGCGGGACAACCCTCTTGTTATGTGATAAAAAGAGGATGTGATGGTGACAAGCTCTGAGATATTCAGTACAGCAAGTAGCTTGGAAAGGTTTAGAAAGAATCAAGGAACTATTGTGTTTGATGGTGTCTTGTGTTTGAAGCATCATCCAGCTGGTTTGTCATTGATGTGGATTTGCTGCTCATGTGAATCCTCCCACAGTGTTTCATTAGCAGCTGTAACCACAGTGACTCTGATAAAACAGGAATTAGCAGAATCCATCTGATATGAAGCTGTGGTTTGAATACCACTTCCCTCCTCTTTGAAGAGTAGTCACATATCTGTGTTCAGGTTTTTGTACAGCCTCTTCTACACTTTCTATCACAGTGTGTCTAGAGCACAGTAGTAGAGAGCTGTGTCTGCCAGGGTTAGTCTCTGTATGGTCAGCTCAGTTGATGTTGGCGATGTTTGGGATTTATATCTATCTTTATTCTCATTAGGAATATATTCTCGATTACTTTGTGATTTTGCTCCTTTCCAGAGTATAAACTCAGGTGCTTGAAGATCAGAATGATGTTTGTACCAGTAAAGCCAAGGATCAGTCCTACTTGTCTCATATGTACATGTGAGTGTGACAGATTGTCCTTCTCTTCTACTGACTTCATGTTGTTGAGGATAGATTTTGTCTCCAGCTATTAGTCCTGGAAAAAGTAGAGAAAATGAAGCCATTAGACTAACATTGTTCATGAGGCTGAGAAGAGAAGACAGTGGAAAATGTCAACTGTACAGTGTTACTCTGTGGACACAAACTGATCAAAACACACATTTATGCTCTGAACTCTGGATACTAGAAATAAAAAGCTGGAAAAGTCAGTCAGTACAATTTACATATATTTGTACAAGATGATAAAAACATGAAGTGTTTTCTATGTTACCAAAGAAAAGAGCAGCAAGAATAATCCACAGCCAATGTTCCATCTCTACAACAAGGTTTAAATCAACAGGAGAAACTATGTGATGTTCAACATTCAGTGTGAGAATTGTTCTCTTCACAGCAGCAGTTATTATTGACAGAATGGTTGAACACAGTGCAGAAGTAGTGCACCGCCTACTTGATAATGTGGCCCTCTAGTGGAGGTAAAAAGTTCAGTACAACAGTGTGGAAAAAAGGCTTCCAGCAGCTTGTCAGTGTGTCAGCTTGTGTTTTTGTACAGAGACTGTGGGTTTGCTGTCACTGTGGGCCTCACAGCACAGTAGTACAGAGCAGAGTCTGTCACTGCAGCAGAGGAGATCTGCAGATCCATTTGGGTTTTATCTCCACTCACATTAAACAACAGTCCAGGTACTGGTTCTGATATTGGAAGTCCTGTTCCAAAATGAGAGATGAGGAACTCTGGTGGTTTTCCTGGATATTGTCGATACCAGAAGAAATAATCACTACCAGTTGCAGCTTGAGAGTAATTGTAGGACAGAGTAACAGAGCTGCCTTCTAAACTGTACTCTTCATTGTTGGCTGGAGTGAGTTCTTCACAGCTGACACCTAAAGGAAGAGATAACTATGTTAGAGTTAATGTTTTAAATGTTTCATCAGTGAAATTCCTTTTTAAGTCAAAGCAATAAAATATTATGCAGTAGTTCTTTTGTTCACCTACCTGTCAGTGTGATGAGAAACAAAGTCAGAAACAGACTAAAGTGCACTGACAGCATCTTAAAACCAGCTGTGTTTGTTCTGAAGTCCACAGTGAAAGTTTGTGTCTTCTCTGAACTTCAGTCACAGGTTTTCTCCTCCTCTTCAGCTCTGTTCGTTCTTCCTGCTGCTGTCTGTCTCTTCACAACAAACTGTGATCACCTGACAGAAGCAGTATTATCTGGAATTTGTAGCTTTTTCATAAATTGTGTAAATATTACTTTGTGAGAACAGTAAATGTAACTAGAAAATTCCAGGGAAATGTTGAGTGCCACGGGGCTGCTGCCGGGACGAGTACACGATTTATTTCCAGTGTTCAAAAGTCACCCTGATCATATTCTGGTTTTAAGTATTAAGTACATCTTACTCGTCAGTATCAAGTGTAATGTACTTTATTCTCAACTTAACATCCCTGTAAAAATATTAAGTAAATGTTCATCATATTTAAGCATAAATAATATTTATTTAAACTAATTAAAGTCCCTGTAAAGTAAGAATAAATATGTTTTCTGAGTTTGACATACCACAGAAAAGTGTGTTGTTAACCACCCTGCCAAATGTGAATGATTAAAAAAAAAAGCTAAATATGTGAAATTAGGATTCAAAGTTGTGTAAAAATCAGCCTCTGGTCTCTGCTCCCAAACGCTGTGGGCGTTCCCGCCGAATTCGCTGAAGCCCCGCCCCCTACAGAGTGTCACCTGTCAATCAAAGTCACCATCTCTACCCTAAACTATTGCTGGATGCTATTGCTGAGAGCTAGCTCGGTTAACTGGCAAAACAGACAGACAGGAATTAGCCAATCACAAAAAAGTAGGTCAGTTTCTGTCCAGCAACAGGTTGCTAAGGACAGCTAAGGTTCTACGGTTGCTACGGCGATTTGAGAATATGTTTGGAAAAAATTCTCAAAATGCCTCAGAATTTGGCTTCTGACAAGGTCCCGAACAATTACAAACTGTGAGGAAACCGTAACTCCTGTCCAAAAACCGAAAACACTGTGAGAGACACGGAAGCCGGCAGATTCTGACAGTGTTTATTTTATTCAGATATTCCTTAAGATGAGCGCCTAAGCTCAGTGTGAAGACAGAGTGAGATTCTTTTGAAAACAAAAAGACGATTTCATTAGGGTCAATGAGGAGGGAGACAGGTATTGCCGCCGGACTCGCCCCCCCCGTTTAAATTTTGTGCAGACCCTGCCTGTCAACGTCACATTTTATGAATCCCAACACCTATGTCTACATTTTGACAAAAAATTATTTACTTTCCTTTTCACGGTTTGGCCGTGAGCTCGAGTTAAAAGTAAAAATTAAGGTTATTTTTTACTGCTTCTCGCACTCAAGCTAACTGACGCTTCCACTCTAACTTTGAAGAAAAAGTGATTTCCACTCCTCGTTTGACTGCTCATAGTTTGAAAAGTTTACATGTTATGTAAGAACTGTTTGGTATTTTGGAGAGAGCACACGTTTTCCTCCGTTTTAAAGTTTGAATCACATTTCTACGTGCAGGTATGAGAGAGCTAGGTGACTCTGAAAAAAAGTGAAATTTTGTGGTTTAAAAAAAAATTCCCATTTTCAATGGAGAAATTTCCCGGTATTTTGGGAATAACTTTGGGAAAAAGTTCAAATTCAAATATGAGCTCATTGAATTTATGTGTTAACTGTTATTAAGTATGTGATGTGTCAAACAGGTCAGTTTCCAAAGAGGGTCCCTTATATTTCACAGATACTAAATGATGACCTTAATGCAATAGTTGATACCAAATGATTTTCATGTATAACTCTGTAGAGTAAGAGCAGAGTAGAGACTGTAATCATTATCTCAGAAACACAATTACAATATTTTCAGCAGAACAGACGAATCACAGAATTATTACAAATCCTCAACAGGCCCAGTAGAAGTCAAAGTCATTGGTTTCTAATTTTAAGAATTATTTTAATAAAACAATCAATATTTTTCTCTACTGACAATTCACACCAAAAATATGAACTTAAATAAAATGCTGACCAATACTGCATGAATGTAAATCTCTTCTAATAAATGCTGATTATATCAACAGGAGCAAAGGAAATATTTGCAGCAAATGCAAACCTCTGAAGTTTAACAGTGTGTGACTCCCTCTAGTGGATGTTGTGGAGTATTCTGTTGTCTTTGCTCCAAAGGTTTTTGTACAGAGTTTTGGTGTTTCCTGTCACTGTGGGCTGCAGAGCACAGTAGTACACAGCAGAGTCTGTCACTGCAGCAGAGGAGATCTGCAGAGGAACTGATCTTGAGGTTGAATCCAACGTAGAGGAAAATCTTTTTGCAAACTCGTCCTCTGTTTTCCCCTCACCAATTTTAAAACGGCTCAGGATGAACTTAGGTCTGTTGTTTCCATCCTGTTTGTACCAGAAGAGGTAATGTTGTGATGTTGAACTGGTGTCATATTGACATCCAAGTGTTACTGTCTGTCCTTCAGTAGCAGTCACATCTCCTTTTGGCTGCAGCACGTTGTCTTGTTGTGCTCTGCATTCTGTAAAACAGCAACAAACAGTATCAGTGAGCTGTTAAAGAATCATGTCAATGTTGGATTGATATCACAGAAACAGAGCTGTGTTCATACCAAGGCACATAGCAGCCAGCAACACTGAGATGAACAGAGACGTCATATCTGCAGTGTTGAGTAACTCTGAGCTACAGCGAGTATAAAGAAGACTCTGATCTCTGTTTAGTCTTCATCAACACTAAGTTGGTGGATTTAAAGGAGGAGTCTGATCACAGTGACAGAGCTCATTCACAGCCCTGTGTTATTCCTCCTACTGACAACTTTACACTAAACACATGTTTGTGTCTCTCTCCTTTCCTAGCATAGCTTGTCTTGTATGTTTTCATCACTGGAGATTTAATGTTTGAATATAAATTACAGTTTAGTGTCTTTTGGTTCTCTGCAGCTGTCAGAGGTCAAATGTAAAGATGGTGGAGTTGTTGTGGAATCTTCAGTTTCTATAAATCAGCTGATTCTAAACTTGGTCAAAGCTTCAGCTGTTAAAGTGTAGCCCTGTTGAGTTTATGATGTGTGAGAATATAAATGAACAGTAATGTCAGAGTTTAATGCTTCAGTGTGTATTCATGGTGTATCACATCAGGTTCACATTATCAGAACATTGTTACTGAGCATTTTGAAGGAGGCTTGCCCTATTTAAACCTCAGACATTTAGTTTGGTGTGCCCCTGACTGTTGAAGTTAAAGTGAGCCCCATGGTGAGATCGAACTGTCTGAGGCCTTCAGAAAGAAGATTGTAGCAGCTTATGAGTCTAGTAAGGGATTTAAAAAGATCTCAAAAGAATTTGAAATCAGCCATTCCACTGTCCGGAAAATAGTGTACAGGACATTCAAAACAACTGCCAACATGCCCGGGTCTGGCCGTCCAAGCAAGTTCACCCCGAGAGCAGACTGCAAGATGCTAAAAGAAATCACCAAAAACCTTAAAATGTCATCACAGGACCTACAGCAGACTCTTGCTACTGTTGATGTGAAAGTGCATGCCTCTACAATCAGAAAGAGACTACACAAGTTTAATTTTCAAGGAAGGTGTGCAAGGAGGGGAAACCTTTGCTCTGTAAGAAAAACGTGAAGGCCAGACTGAAGTTTGCCAGAGAGAACATAGACAAAGACCAGGACTCCTGCGATAATGTTTTTTGGACAGATGAGTCTAAAATTGAATTATTTGGACACCAGAACAGAGGACATGTTTGGCATAAACCAAATACAGCATTCCAGGAAAAGAACCTCATACCAGCTGTGAAGCACAGAGGTGGAAGTGTCATGGTTTGGGGATGCTTTGCTGGTGTAGTGTAAAATTTGTGTGATAAATACTAACAGGGAACAATGTTGTATCTGCTAAAAGGGTTCTTGATTGTTGACTATTATTTGCTAAAGATAATCAAAACTGAGGGCATTATGTTAAAAGAAGAGGTGTATGTGATTCTGCACTTATTGAGTGAATAAACACATTTGATGATCTGATAAACATAAACTAAAATGTATGTAATTAAATATACCACACCTTCATTATTATTATTATTATTTTTAAAAAGAGAATGCAGTAAGAAAGAGTAATTGAACAGTATTGGAATTGATATGGCCTGTAGTAAATACAGTTGAAAGTAACTGAGCAGCAGTTGAATGAGCTGTGGAAAAACACCAGTAGAAAGAAACAGAAGTCTGAAGGCCAAATTTCAAAGCTGTTGACGTACGTGAAAAACTCATGCCCAGCAGAAGTACCTGCAAAACCAGGAAACGGATGAAGCAGCCTCCAAAAGTGAAGAAGTGGCCATCGTATTGATCGGTGCCAAGAAAGTTGTTTTAAAAGAAAGCTGATTGGTTGAAATTTTACTCGGCTGTGGAGGAATTCCGACTTTACCACGATGGTCAGCAAAATGATCAATATGAATAGAAACCCTGAACTTTGTATCATTTCTACATAGAGGCTGTCTGTGTTGTTGTGGTTTTATGGCCGGTAATAAAACTCTGCACTCAGCTGAATGACTCCTGGTGATTTCTGATTGAATATTTTGAGACTCCAACATCTTTTGAACAACGAAGTATTAGACTTTAATTTTACACGACACTGGCCAGCTCACCATCATAGAATCCACCATGAATTCTACTGTGTATGAGAGGGGGCTTGAGGAACATGTGAGACCATCTGTTAAATAAAAATTAAAGCTGAAGCGGAACTGGACTCTGCAACATGAAAATGACCCAAAACATACCATTAAATCCACCAAGGACTGGCTGAAAACTAAGAAATGGAGAGTCCTGGAATGGCAGAGTAAAAGCCCAGATGTTATCCCATTGAGATGCTGTGGGGGTGTACATGCAAGAAACCCCTCAAACATCTAACAGCTGAAAGAATATGCGTTGAGGAGTGGGGCAAACTTTCCTCAGACTGATGTCAGAGACTGGTAGATGGTTGGCTGAAGTTATTTCAGCCAAAGAGGGTAACACTAGCTATTAGGGGGTAGGGTGTCCTAACTTTTTTTGTTTATCTTTTGTTTAATGAGTAAAACACGGTTAATTTTTGTTGTTTACCTGCAATTAAATCACTTTCTTTTCCAGAGATAAATAAAACCAAGATTAGACATCGATATTTGAAAATGTCTTAATAAAGAACAGAGTATTTAACGGGATGTCCTAATTTTTACACATGACTGTAGTTCCTTATGCAGTTAGTGATAAAACCATCTAGCTCCTGTGATTCTTTGATTATTTTTGTTCAGACTCAGAAGAAAACTTTTTAAGTGATTCATGTAAATATCTTGTTTATTTCTAAAGCAGTAGGAGGCAGACAGAGGTTGCTTAGATAACTGTCAGTATATCTGAAATGGGGCAGCTGTGGCTCAGGTCGTCCACTAATCAGAAGATTGATGGTTCGAATTCCCGGCTCCTCCAGTCCACATGTTGATGTGTCCTTGGGCAAGATGCTTAACCCCAAATTGTTACCAATGCTGTGCCAATGATGTGTTAACCAATGAAAAGAATCTAGACTGTTTGATACCAAACCTCTGAAGTTTAACAGTGTGTGACTCCCTCTAGTGGATGTTGTGGAGTATTCTGTTGTCTTTGCTCCAAAGGTTTTTGTACAGAGTTTTGGTGTTTCCTGTCACTGTGGGCTGCAGAGCACAGTAGTACACAGCAGAGTCTGTCACTGCAGCAGAGGAGATCTGCAGGTGGATTTGTGTTTGATTCACTCTAATCTCCATTACAGAGGTTAGATTATTAATTACATCCCCAGAAGCAGCCAGCAACACTGAGATGAACAGAGACGTCATATCTGCAGTGTTGAGTAACTCTGAGCTACAGCGAGTATAAAGAAGACTCTGATCTCTGTTTAGTCTTCATCAACACTAAGTTGGTGGATTTAAAGGAGGAGTCTGATCACAGTGACAGAGCTCATTCACAGCCCTGTGTTATTCCTCCTACTGACAACTTTACACTAAACACATGTTTGTGCCTCTCTCCTTTCCTAGCATAGCTTGTCTTGTATATTTTCATCACTGGAGATTTAATGTTTGAATATAAATGACAGTTTAGTGTCTTTTGGTTCTCTGCAGCTGTCAGAGGTCAAATGTAAAGATGGTGGAGTTGTTGTGGAAGCTTCAGTTTCTATAAATCAGCTGATTCTAAACTTGGTCAAAGCTTCAGCTGTTAAAGTGTAGCCCTGTTGAGTTTATGATGTGTGAAAATATAAATTCTTAGTAATTTCAGAGTTTCAATGCTTTAGTCACTCAGTCTGTGTTTATTTTTCATGGTGTCTTGTGTTTGAACCAGCTGCCAAAACTAGATCAACATACAGTAACGTCCATATATATTTGGACACTGACAAAAGTTTTGTTTTTTGCCTGTCAACCAAAACATATTCAAGTCACAGTTATATAATGAATACAGGTTTAAAGTGAAGACTCTCAGCTTTAATTTGAGGGTATTCACATCCAAACTGGAGGAAGGGTTAGGAATTACAGCTCTTTGATATGTACCAACCTCTTTTTAAAGAGACCATAAGTTATTGGACAATTGATTTAAAAGCTGTTGCATGGACAGGTGTGGTCAATGCGTTTGTTATTTCATCATCAATTAAGAAGGTAAAAGGTCTGGATTTGATTCCAGGTGTGATCTTCTCATTTGGAAGCTGTTCCTGTGAACCTACAACATGCAATCAAAACAGCTCTCAATGCAAGTGAAACAGGTCATCCTTAGGTTGTAAAAACAACAAAACAATCCATCAGAGATCTCCTGAACATGAGGAGTGTCCAAATCAACAGTCTGGTACATTCTGAGGGGAAAAACACACTGGTGAACTCTGTAACACAAAAAGGCCAGAGGGATGTCCACAGAAGACAACAGCGGTGGATGATCACTGGATCATTTTCTTGGTAAAGAAAAACTAAACACAACATCCAACCAAGTGAAGAACACTCTGCAGGAGGCAGACATGCCATTATCCAAGTCTACTATAAAGAGAATACTTCATGAGAGGAAATACTAAGGGTTCACCTCAAGGTGCAAAGCACTCATAAGCGTCAGGAATAGAAAGGCCAGATTAGACTGTGTCAATAAACATCTAAAAAGCCAGAATGATGAGAAGAAAAGAGTGTGGAGAAGGCTTGGAACGGCTCATGATCCAAAGCAGACCACATCATCTGTAAAACAACGTGGAGGCAGTGTGATGGCATGGGCATGCATGGCTTTTAATGACAGAGGACAGAAGCAGCTTGATGAATTATAAAGTGTACAGGGATAAACTGTCTGCTCAGATTCATCATGTTGATTTGACACCACTTCACAGTACAGATGGAAAATGACCTAAAACATACTGCAGACGCAAGTATGGAGTTTCTGAAAGCAAAGAAGTGGAATATTCTGCAAAGGACGAGTCAATCACCTGATCTCAACCCAATCAAGCATTTAACTTGTTAAAGACAAAACTTAAGGCAGAAAGACCCACAAACAAACCAATAACTGAGGACAGCTGCAGTAAAACATCAGAAAGAAGGAAACCCAGTGTTTGGTGATGTTCAGGGCTCTGGACCTCAGGCAGTTATTGCCTGCAAAGGATTCTCAAAAAAGTTTGAAAAACAAACATTTTATTTATGATTATTTAGTTTGTCCAATTACATTTGAACCCCTGAAATAAGTGGACTTTGAAAAAAGTGAGTTCAGGCTGAAAGTCTGCACTTCAATCACATGTTGATGTTTTCACTTCAAATCCACTGTGGTGGTCTACAGAGCCAAAATTATGAAATATCTGTCACTGCTCAAATATTTATGGACCCTAACTGTATAAAAATGTGTTATCAGCATATTATCAGATCCAGTATTGATCCCTGTGGTACACCACAAGAATTCACTTCTTCTGAGGGAAAGAAACGCAGCTTTTCAAGCTGTTTGATACCAAACCTCTGAAGTTTAACAGTGTGTGACTCCCTCTAGTGGATGTTGTGGAGTATTCTGTTGTCTTTGCTCCAAAGGTTTTTGTACAGAGTTTTGGTGTTTCCTGTCACTGTGGGCTGCAGAGCACAGTAGTACACAGCAGAGTCTGTCACTGCAGCAGAGGAGATCTGCAGATCAACACGTTTCTCTGTTGAGTTAATGTGAGCTGAGAAATCAGAATCAGTTGGATAAATCAATCCGTCCTCTGTGATGTAGAGCAGGAACTCTGGTCTGGATCTCTGGTATTGTCGGTACCACTGGATATTGTAGATAGCACCTTCATATCTACAGTACAGCTTGATGTTTCCTCCCTCTGCAACATGTTCTTCTGTATTTTCTGGCTTTATGCTGTTCATGGAGCCCATGGCTGCAAAATGAATCATTCATGTCAGTTAAGAGATTTTAAAAGAGACTCAACAGAGGTTCTTGACTTTTACTGTCATCTTTGATCATTTTAAAATGCATTAAAAAGCCAACATGTTCTTTCTGTTTGTGAATTGACTTCCACAAAATGATCCAGCTGTGAAAAACAGATATGTGGTTAATACATCAGGTAAAATGAGACTTTGATCTGTGTTCTAACACTCACCTATAAAGTGAGATAAAAGTATAAAGAGGTAAAGCAACATGTCTTTGGAGTTGTTGAAAGCAAACAGACAGCAGATGATCAATGTTCTTCCACTGCAGTAGAATGAAGAAACTAAACAGCCTCTCTGCTGCACAGCCCTTCTCCTCAGCATCAAGCTGATTGGGATTTGACTTCCTCAAACATTTCTGCTTTGGAGACACAAATAATCTCATTGGTTGAGTTGAACCTCAGTGGGCGGGGCCAGTGAATAACCTTTTGTTATTCTGTACTCAGTGAGGTTCATCTGTTCAGTTACATTATGTTTGTGTCTGGAGCAGTTAGGTCCATTAGAAATATTTGAATTTAAAACTGCAATGTACATGTCATCATTTTTATCCACAATGTGGAATTCAATTGTTTCTGCTGATGATTGATTGATTTTATTATCATTGAAGAGGGTTGTTCTGCTTGCTTAGTGAGAGGTTCCTTCAAATGAGGTGATGCAATGCCAGCTGTTGGTACTTTGGTGGAAATGTGAACTTTGATGTTGTGCTGAGAATAGACATCTCAGAACTATGTCTGTTTGTGGTGCAACGTCAGTCCACTGAGCAAAGGAAATATTTGCAGCAAATGCACAGAAATAACACAATAATTAAAGAATAATAAAACACCTAGAATTAAAAACTCTATAGCTGGAGTGTCAGTAAAGCAATGTGCACTGATGTATAAACTTGCAAGGACCATACCATCAAGAAGATCTGTTTTAATTCATTTATTGAGAAGACTGAAGAGGGTTGTTCTGCTTGCTTGGATGTGATGTGAGGAGGCTACGAAGGGAATCCACTGCAGCACACGAGTAACGACAGACCTCCAAAAACCTGCAGTTAATATAAGATGAGCTTGAGTGGATCTGAGGTAGAAATTCCTTAACATTTGGTTTGGTAGAGACGTGATAACGAAATGATGTCTAAAGATAGACTTTGATTATTCCTGCCCTCTGATGATTTTACCTTTTGCTACAGTACCCCCTCCTTTTTTGGCCCTTCTCAGTTTTAACATTGACATCTGACTGTCCGAGAACCACTTTACACTTATTAAGATGGCCCTGGTTCCCATCTGAATGCAAATGCCCAACATTCCTGCACTTTCGTCTCTTTTCAATTCTTGATTAATGCCTTGACCGTACTCTATAAAATACTTAAATTTCTGTTGATGTATATCAGTCTACTGTCACTGACCCACTCTTTGTCAGTCCAAGAAGCTTGGAAAGGTTTAGAAAGAATCAAGGAACTATTGTGTTTGATGGTGTCTTGTGTTTGAAGCATCATCCAGCTGGTTTGTCATTGATGTGGATTTGCTGCTCATGTGAATCCTCCCACAGTGTTTCATTAGCAGCTGTAACCACAGTGACTCTGATAAAACAGGAATTAGCAGAATCCATCTGATATGAAGCTGTGGTTTGAATACCACTTCCCTCCTCTTTGAAGAGTAGTCACATATCTGTGTTCAGGTTTTTGTACAGCCTCTTCTACACTTTCTATCACTGTGTGTCTAGAGCACAGTAGTAGAGAGCTGTGTCTGCCAGGGTTAGTCTCTGTATGGTCAGCTCAGTTGATGTTGGTGATGTTTGGGATTCATATCTATCTTTATTCTCATCAGGAATATATTCAGATGTGTATCCCTTTGCACCTTTCCTGAGTATAAACTCAGGTGCCTGAAG
Source organism: Scomber scombrus (assembly GCF_963691925.1). NCBI lineage: Eukaryota > Metazoa > Chordata > Actinopteri > Scombriformes > Scombridae > Scomber > Scomber scombrus. The sequence continues at coordinate 31,047,934 of NC_084980.1, forward strand.
GTCTGAATCATGTTTGTACCAGTAAAGATGAATATTATTCGCACTTGTCTCATATGTACATGTGAGTGTGACAGATTGTCCTTCTCTTCTACTGACTTCATGTTGTTCAGGATAGATTTTGTCTCCAGCTATTAGTCCTGGAAAAAGTAGAGAAAATGAAGCCATTAGACTAACATTGTTCATGAGGCTGAGAGGAGAAGACAGTGGAAAATGTCAACTGTACAGTGTTACTCTGTGGACACAAACTGATCAAAACACACATTTATGCTCTGAACTCTGGATACTAGAAATAAAAAGCTGGAAAAGTCAGTCAGTACAATTTACATATATTTGTACAAGATGATAAAAACATGAAGTGTTTTCTATGTTACCAAAGAAAAGAGCAGCAAGAATAATCCACAGCCAATGTTCCATCTCTACAACAAGGTTTAAATCAACAGGAGAAACTATGTGATGTTCAACATTCAGTGTGAGAATTGTTCTCTTCACAGCAGCAGTTATTATTGACAGAATGGTTGAACACAGTGCAGAAGTAGTGCACCGCCTACTTGATAATGTGGCCCTCTAGTGGAGGTAAAAAGTTCAGTACAACAGTGTGGAAAAAAGGCTTCCAGCAGCTTGTCAGTGTGTCAGCTTGTGTTTTTGTACAGAGACTGTGGGTTTGCTGTCACTGTGGGCCTCACAGCACAGTAGTACAGAGCAGAGTCTGTCACTGCAGCAGAGGAGATCTGCAGATCCATTTGGGTTTTATCATCACTCACTTTAAAAGACAGTCTAGGTACTGGACTTGATGTTGGACTTCCTGTTCCTGAATGAGAGATGAGGAACTCTGGTGGTTTTCCTGGATATTGTCGATACCAGAAGAAATAATTACTACCAGTTGCAGCTTGAGAGTATTTGTAGGACAGAGTAACAGAGCTGCCTTCTAAACTGAACTCTTCATTGTTGGCTGGAGTGAGTTCTTCACAGCTGACACCTAAAGGAAGAGATAACTCTGTTATAACATGTAAAAGTCACAATGGATTAATCCCAAATGTTATAACATGTATAATGTAACATACCTGTTAAAATGGATAGAAACACCAAAGAAAGTAGACAATGATCCATTGACAGCATGTTGAATAAAGGTAATGTTTGTGGTTTGTGTATTGAACTCTGCTGAATATGGAAGTTCCTCTCTCTTCTATAGTTCAGTAACAGCTTAGCTCCTCCCTGAATCTCTCCGTCTCCTCTTAGATAGATCTGTATTTTCACTTTTCTCAGTTACACTTCCTCCTGGTTAACAGACTGGTAGCAGCATTTTCTATCAGCTGGATGTGGGAAGTGTTATTTACTGATCCTTATATACAGGAAGTTACAGAGATATCCCTATACACAACACATCACTGTACAATATTATTGTGCTGTAAATTAAAGGAAAGCTCAGGGTCAAAGGTCAGACTCATACTGACAGCAGTATTCTTCTTGTTATCAACAATCTAAGATACAAGACCAGCTGCTGACATTACAGGATTTTAATGGAACATATAAAGATGTGTCATCAGCATGTTGTGAGATCCAGTATTGATCCCTGTGGTACACCACAAGAATTCACTTCTTCTGAAAGAACAGCAGAGAAACTTGTATTAAAAAGAAAATAAATCAACCAATCAGGACCTGCGTGTCTGGTGTCAACAAATATATGCAGATTATTGAATTGACTTCAAATCAAACAAGAAAATTCACCTCAGCTTTAAATCTGCTATTGAGGAAAATCAGTCCACCATCACTTGTATGAGAATAGAATATTATACCTGTCATGGACTTGTGGTTTTTGGATTCAGTTATTTTGTTCTCTTGGGTTCATGTTGGTTTTCTGTATATGGGTTTATATTCATGTCTTTTCTTGCACAGTTAACTGTATGCAGGCTTGTATTAAGAGTATTGTGTTTTCTGGGTTTTGGTTTTCAGTTTGCTCTGTGTGTCTCTTCTGTCTTCCTGCACTCCTCTCAAGCCCGTTTTTCCCTCCATGACATGATGATTTCTGGGCAACGGAGAGGTGAAGAATAGAAGACAATCAGACCACAAGTCCATTCTTGATTTAGCTGCTTTATTCATGCATGAAGGACAAAACAGTGACTTAATAGTCAGGCTTTCCCCCAGAACAGAGGACAGTTCACCCTTATACCATACTGACTGTGTACATGATGTGTCTTCTCCTCTGTAGGTGTCTATATGTGTCTCAATGTAAACATATAGTGACTATGTCCACGTCGTTCAGCTCCAAACAGATGTGAGGATCCTCCTCAGTTAACAGTCCTTTACAGGCATCACAAGACCTTTGGCCTCAACCTCCATGCCACTGACCCTCACATTAATAGTTAGGTGTTGATAGATGTGCTTCTTGCAAATATACCATTGAAAGGTTAGTGAACAGTAACTGGAACATTCAGAAAGAGCAAACGACCAAACATAAGGAACCATTTGCTACCTAACACTCCACACCTGCCCTGCATCATGTTTGTTAGCCCTGTCCTGCTCAGTGTTTTTCCGCAGCCTGCTGTTACCTTCACACCTGCCCTGCATCAGTATCATGAAGACTGCCGGCTTCCAGTGTCTTCCCTGCCAATCAACTCCCAGCCCACCCTTGTTTCGAGTCACCTGTTTCCCATTCCATTATTAGTTCTGTCTGTATTTAAGGGAATGTTCCCAACACCGCGGAACAAGGAGCGCAAAGGGAAGGATAAGACGAGACAGATTCAGGAGGAGGTGAGGGCGGCAGTGGAGGAAGGAAGATCAAGCAGAGCGGCTGGGTTGAAGCAACAGGGAGCTTGGACAAGGTGGGAGCAAGCCATGGATTGGAAAGTCACCTGGACGGACCTCTGACAGGCTGAGCCACACCGCATCACATTCCTGATAAAGGCAGTGTACGATGTCCTGCCTAGCCCAGCAAACCTCTTCACCTGGGGTAAGGTGGAGACCCCGAACTGCCCACTGTGCTCAGCAAAGGGAACGTTGGAGCACATTTTGAGCTCCTGCCCAACAGCACTCGGCCAGGGCCGTTATACCAGGTGCCATAACCAGGTGCTGAAGCCGATTGCAGAAGCCATCAGCAAGGGGACAGCAGCTGCAGCTGAGTGCGCAACACCACCAGCGCAATCGCCTTTGTTAAGGCAGGGGAGAGAGAGACCTGGCAACAGCCCAGGACTGGCAGCTCTCAGTGGACCTGGAGAAATAGCTGAGATTCCCACAGAACATTGTCAGCACCACCCTTAGGCCAGACATCCTTCTGGTCTCTATCAGCACTAAGAAAGTCATCATTATGGAGCTGACAGTGCCATGGGAGGATCGCCTGGGGAGGCTCACGAAAGGAAGAGGACCAAATATGAACATCTGGTGATAAACTGTGGAGAGCAGGGCTGTAAGGCAAGGTGTATGCCCATCGAAGTAGGCTGTAGAGGATTTGTGGGTCACTCAGTCCACAGAGCCCTCGGTGTGCTGGGCATCACAGGAGGAGCGAGGAGCAGAGCTATCAAGAACATCACTGAAGCAGATGAGAAAGCCTCGAGATGGCTCTGGATCCGGAGAGAAGGTCCATGGGGACTAGCAAATGCCACCTGAACACGGGCCACGGTCTGATCAACCGCGGTGGGGTCGCCTGGGAGAGGGTGTATGATGTTGAGAGACCCGAAACACCCGATGACCCCAGGTTACATCACTGAGGATGTGTTCAGGTGCATCAGAAGATGTATTCAATAACTTGTTTGCAGTCCAGTTTTGTTGGATCATCTGTCCTCTTCTTTTCACCCTGGTGTGTTCAGTCTCATTCAGCTCAGCCAGTTTCTGTTTTGCCGGCTCAGTCCAAGAATAAAAGTCTTTGTGTCCAGCTTCAGTCAGCCTGCAGTCTCTGCATTTGGGTTGACCTGCTGGTTGTCCCAGAATATGAGGAGAGAGCTGAACATCAGCGGACAGCTTAATAAGATTAGATTTCATTTGATTGACTTTCACTTGGATTTTAGGGGTAAAGGATCTCAGCAGCAATTAACATGTAATAAACAAGCTGCCAAGATGACTGGACTTTACTGGATTATATAATCTCATATCATCGAAAAAAGAATGGAAGCTGGTACAATGTTGATGTGAAGCAGTTCATGGAGATACTTCATTTCAATTGTGTTATCTGTTAATAGTGGAATTCAATATAATAGTTAATATATTAACACACTCTTGTATATTATAATCATGTTATTTAGAAGTTTAACAGTGTATGACTCCCTCTAGTGGATGTTGTGGAGTATTCTGTTGTCTTTGCTCCAAAGGTTTTTGTACAGAGTTTTGGTGTTTCCTGTCACTGTGGGCTGCAGAGCACAGTAGTACACAGCAGAGTCTGTCACTGCAGCAGAGGAGATCTGTAGCTGAAATATTTTTGCTTGTTCGTCATGTTTCAAAGAAAACCCTTCTACTGTCTCTTGATACTCCCTGATGAGCAGATGTGGATATGAACTGGACTTCTGTTGATACCAGTAGAGGGAGTTTACAGAACCAGAATATTTGCAGGAGAGAGTCACATTGTCTCCTTCCAAAGCCAGCATTACATCTTGAAGTGGTTTCAGTAAATCCTCAGAGGATCCTGAAAACAACAAATATATATTTCACCATGATGTTTCTATGTTTAAAATGATGAAATGTCTTTAAACTGAATGTAGTAATCACGTAAATCCTGAAACAATGAAGTTATTGAATCATGTCTACCATCTCCTGTTACATGTTGATTTGTGTCCTGAGTACTTACCAGTATGAAAAGTGAGCATCATCATCCAAATGAAATGAAGTAACATGATTTGACTTGTAGTGAATGAACAATAGAAAGAACACCGTATCTGTTCAGTTCCAAATGAAGCCTTTCATATTCAGTTGTGTAGCTCCTCCTCTTGCTGTGGTCTGTTTCCATTCAGGCTGATGGAAGCTTTAGAAATGACAGTGATGCTGCAGTCATCATCATCCAAGAAGCTCAGACTGAAGGAGGAATCTGCAGAAAACTCAGCACAATGAATCTGTAGAGAAACAACTTTCTGACAAGTGAAAAAGTCCAAACTGCGTACTGTACAGAAAGTAACTGAGTTGAGAAAGTGAATAATATTCAAACTTAAGTACCTTAATTACCTGCAGTAATACTCAGGTGATCCATCACCTCAAGTATCTGCCATGATCAGATCAATCATTATAATACTTCAACATGTTCACTACTTATATTCATTCAGTCATAGCGGGCTGGAGCCTAAAGTTATTCCAATGGGTTTCCAGCAGTAAGGAGCACAGATTTGAATGTTAGAAAAAGCAGAGCACTGGTCTGGGATCAGTACTCTGCATCAGCAGATACTCTGAGCTGAGAGACAGGAATCATTATCAAGAGAGGAAGACTCAGCTTTTATAATTTGATTAGAACCAAATGCTTAAAGCTTCTGGCACTCCTCTACAGCAGTAATGCTGCAGAGGAGTGCCTCGGTGCGTAACTCCTCCCGCAGCTTTGAGAAAACCCGACAATATATACATCAAAGCATGCGGCTCGATCGAGAAATAGGTGCTATGACCTTTGGTGTTGAAATTCCCATTTTTAAGTTATTCCCAAAAAAACAGGAGAATTCACCATTGGAAATGAATGGGAATATTTTGAAAAACCCAGAAAACATTTTTTTTTGCCTTTTTTTGGAGTCACCTAGCTCTCTCATACCTGTACGTAAAAATGTGATTCAAACTTTAAAACGGAGGAAAACTTGTGCTCTCTCGAAAACACCAAACTGTTTTTACATAACATGTAAACTTTTCAAACTATGAGCAGTCAAACGAGGAGTGGAAATCACTTTTTCTTCAAAGTTAGAGTGGAAGCGTCAGTTAGCTTGAGTGCGAGAAGCAGTAAAAAATAACCTTAATTTTTATGTTTAACTCGAGCTCACGGCCAAACCGTGAAAAGGAGACAAATAATCTTTAGTAAAAATGTTGACATAGGTGTTGGGATTCATAAAATGTGACGTTGACAGGCGGGGTCTGCACAAAATTTAAACGGGGGGGCCGAGACCGGCGGCAATACCTGTCTCCCTCCTCATTGACCCTAATGTCAATGGGGAGCTTTTTTTTCAAAAGAATCTCACTCTGTCTTCGCTCTGAGCTTATTCGCTCATTTTAAGGAATATCTGAATAAAATAAACACTGTCAGAATCTGCCGGCTTCTGTGTCTCTCACAGTGTTTTCGGTTTATGGACAGGAGTTACGGTTTTCTCACAGTTTGCAATTGTTCGGGACCTTGCCAGAAGCCAAATTCTGGGACATTTTGAGAATTTCCAAGCAGATTCTCACATCGCCGTAGCAACCGTAGAACCTTAGCTGCCCTTAGCAACCTGTTGCTGGACAGAAACTGAGCTACCTTGCTGTGATTGGCTAATTCCTGTCTGTCTGTTTTGCCAGTTAACCAAGCTAGTATTGATACTCTCTCTCTCTCTTTCTCTCTCTCTCTCTCTCTCTCTCTCTCTCTCTCTCTCTCTCTGTCTCTCTCTCTCTCTGTATATATAGGATATTAGAGTGAGAGCATGTTGCTATTGCCTTGTGCTCTGTGTGCTACTCTCTGCTTACATCTACTGTTACACTTGATACTGACTATTAAGATGTACTTAATACTGCGACAGTAAAAGTTTCTTAGTTAGTGTTAGTGCAATTCTCCAAACCAGAATATGATCAGGGTGACTTTTGAACACTGGAAATAAATCATGTACTCATCCCGGCAGCAGCCCCGTGGCTCTCACAATGTCCCTGGTATTTTCTAGTTACTTTCTACTGTTTGTTATTGGACTGTAATGTTTTAATATTGACCTTCTGAAAGGACTGCAGATGAAAATGATCTGGAAGCTAACTCTGCTACAGGACATCAAATAGAAACATTTATGTTTAACACTGTAAATGGTCCCAATAAACACATTACTACTACTACTATTACTACTAGATTCATCCCCTCTGTTACACTTCTTTGAAGAAAATCAAGTTTTAAATGTACTTTTTGTCATTCCAGCCACATTTATAGAATCCATACAGTGGAAGGAAACCTCCTCAGGACCAGAGTGCAAAAGAAATAAATAACTGAACATAGCTAAGGAACGTATGAGATGATTAAAGAGACATGTTAAATAGTTTGTTATTATGTAGATGTGTAAAAGTGCAGTATTACATATTTAAGAGTCTTGATATCTCCTGCTGGACGGTAGGAGATTGGACCGTCCATGAGAGGGGTGGGAGGCGTTGAAGCAGGAGGATGCTGCAGTCACCATCATAATCCAGGTTTCACATTGTTGGACACAGATGAGACTTTTGCTAGGCTGAGTCAAATATGTAAAGATTCAAACCTCTGAAGTTTAACAGTGTGTGACTCCCTCTAGTGGATGTTGTGGAGTATTCTGTTGTCTTTGCTCCAAAGGTTTTTGTACAGAGTTTTGGTGTTTCCTGTCACTGTGGGCCGCAGAGCACAGTAGTACACAGCAGAGTCAGACAGCTGCAGCTTCTGGATCTTCAGATGAACTGATGGCTTGTTGAGTGTAGCATCAAATCTGTCTTTCTTGAACTCTGCAGCATTGTCTCCTTCCCCAATAGTATCACGTCGCAAAACATACTTTGGGAAATCATTTACTTCTTGTTTGTACCAGAACAAATATGGAGTTGTAGCACTTGTCCCAAAAGTACAATTAAGTGTAACTGTCTGTCCTTCAGTAGCAATGACATCTCCTGGTGGCTGGTTCACTTTGTCTTGTCCTTTACACTCTGGGGAAGAACAAAACATGCAGAGGAAGAGATGAATCAATAAAGATGATTGATTAAAGGAGAACAATCAGCAGGTCTGTTTGCGAATTGACTTCCACAAAATGATCCAGCTGTGAAAAACAGATATGTGGTTAATACATCAGGTAAAATGAGACTTTGATCTGTGTTCTAACACTCACCTATAAAGTGAGATAAAAGTATAAAGAGGTAAAGCAACATGTCTTTGGAGTTGTTGAAAGCAAACAGACAGCAGATGATCAATGTTCTTCCACTGCAGTAGAATGAAGAAACTAAACAGCCTCTCTGCTGCACAGCCCTTCTCCTCAGCATCAAGCTGATTGGGATTTGACTTCCTCAAACATTTCTGCTCTGGAGACAGAAATAATCTCATTGGTTGAGTTGAACCTCAGTGGGCGGGACAACCCTCTTGTTATGTGATAAAAAGAGGATGTGATGGTGACAAGCTCTGAGCTATTCAGTACAGCAAGTAGCTTGGAAAGGTTTAGAAAGAATCAAGGAACTATTGTGTTTGATGGTGTCTTGTGTTTGAAGCATCATCCAGCTGGTTTGTCATTGGTGTGGATTTGCTGCTCATGTGAATCCTCCCACAGTGTTTCATTAGCAGCTGTAACCACAGTGACTCTGATAAAACAGGAATTAGCAGAATCCATCTGATATGAAGCTGTGGTTTGAATACCACTTCCCTCCTCTTTGAAGAGTAGTCACATATCTGTGTTCAGGTTTTTGTACAGCCTCTTCTACACTTTCTATCACTGTGTGTCTAGAGCACAGTAGTAGAGAGCTGTGTCTGCCAGGGTTAGTCTCTGTATGGTCAGCTCAGTTGATGTCGACGATGTTTGGGATCCATATCTATCTTTATTCTCATCAGGAATATATTCTTGAGTACTGTCTTTCCAGAGTATAAACTCAGGTGCCTGAAGATCAGAATGATGTTTGTACCAGTAAAGCCAAGGATCACCAGCAGTTGTCTCATATGTACATGAGAGTGTGACAGATTGTCCTTCTCTTCTACTGACTTCATGTTGTTCAGGATAGATTTTGTCTCCAGCTATTAGTCCTGGAAAAAGTAGAGAAAATGAAGCCATTAGACTAACATTGTTCATGAGGCTGAGAGGAGAAGACAGTGGAAAATGTCAACTGTACAGTGTTACTCTGTGGACACAAACTGATCAAAACACACATTTATGCTCTGAACTCTGGATACTAGAAATAAAAAGCTGGAAAAGTCAGTCAGTACAATTTACATATATTTGTACAAGATGATAAAAACATGAAGTGTTTTCTATGTTACCAAAGAAAAGAGCAGCAAGAATAATCCACAGCCAATGTTCCATCTCTACAACAAGGTTTAAATCAACAGGAGAAACTATGTGATGTTCAACATTCAGTGTGAGAATTGTTCTCTTCACAGCAGCAGTTATTATTGACAGAATGGTTGAACACAGTGCAGAAGTAGTGCACCGCCTACTTGATAATGTGGCCCTCTAGTGGAGGTAAAAAGTTCAGTACAACAGTGTGGAAAAAAGGCTTCCAGCAGCTTGTCAGTGTGTCAGCTTGTGTTTTTGTACAGAGACTGTGGGTTTGCTGTCACTGTGGGCCTCACAGCACAGTAGTACAGAGCAGAGTCTGTCACTTCAGCAGAGGAGATCTGCAGGTCCAAATGATTTTCTCCAGACAGTTTAGTAGAGAACCTTTTGTTAAGTGAGTCTGCAGGTCTTGAACTGTTCAATCCTGAGATGTACATGAGGAACTTTGGTGGTTTTCCTGGATATTGTTGGTACCAGAAGAAGTCATCACTACTAGCTATAGTTTTGTAGTAATTGTAGGACAGAGTAACAGAGCTGCCTTCTAAACTGTACTCTTCATTGTTGACTGGAGTGAGTTCTTCACAGCTGACACCTAAAGGAAGAGATAACTATGTTAGAGTTAATGTTTTAAATGTTTCATCAGTGAAATTCCTTTTTAAGTCAATCCAATAAAATATTACGCAGTAGTTAATTTGTTCACCTACCTGTCAGTGTGATGAGAAACAAAGTCAGAAACAGACTAAAGTGCACTGACAGCATCTTAAAACCAGCTGTGTTTGTTCTGAAGTCCACAGTGAAAGTTTATGTCTTCTCTGAACTTCAGTCACAGGTTTTCTCCTCCTCTTCAGCTCTGTTCGTTCTTCCTGCTGCTGTCTGTCTCTTCACAACAAACTGTGATCCAGAGATGGGAGTAAGTCACACATATGCAAGTCTCAAGTCATTTTTGTGAGAGTCAAGTCGAGTCAAGTCGAGTCAAGTCAAGTCAAGTCATAGAAATATAATAAGCTGGAAGACAACCGTCTTAAAACTTTAAGAGCCCTCCTTTGTACAAAAGGGCTAACAAATAGAGGAAGGGGATATAAGGCTCAAGAATAATTATAAATACTCACTAGGACCAGCAGGATCAGAATTTGGACTAGCAACTAGCCTAACCCTAGACCTGATCTGCCAAGTGAATCAATCTGGCAATTTCAGATAGGCTGCCGTATTTCAGTCAAATTATCTGTTATTTTATTCATGGCGGATGAAATTTGACTTGGTGCTGGACGTGTCGGATATTTTTGCGCTGCACACCTTGCACACAGCGAATCATTTCTTTTGTTGAGTTGAATAGTCTTTAAATCCAAATTTAATAATTTTGGGAACACTGGCTGCACCTTCCATCTTTCAAACGGCAGCTCTACTGTAAGATGGGCGGGTGCATCACGTAGTAGAGAGATTACCGGTTGCCAGGTTCGCCCACATGCAACAGGAAACATCCAATCGAAAATATTTTTTATTTATTATTATTCACCAATTAACCAAGACAGCAATGACTTGTCGAGTCATTTCATGCAAGTCCAAGTCAAGTCTTTTCTCACTGTTGATCAATCAAGTCACAAGTCCTCAATCTGGCGACTTAAGTCTGACTCGAGTCAAGTCACTAGACTCGAGTCCCCCATCTCTGCTGTCACGTGACAAAAGCAGAATTATCTGAAATTTGTAGCTTCTTCATAAATTGTGTAAATTTTACTTTGTGAGAACAGTAAATGTAATAAGCTTTGACTTTAATCTACATGTTTTATAGATATTAATGTAGTCAGAGACTGCTCCATACAAATATAAGCTCATTGAATTTATGAGTTAACAGTTATTAAGTATGTGATGTGTCAAACAGGTCAGTTTCCAAAGAGGGTCCCTTATATTTCACAGATACTAAATGATGACCTTAATGCAATAGTTGATACCAAATGATTTTCATGTATAACTCTGTAGAGTAAGAGCAGAGTAGAGACTGTAATCATTATCTCAGGAAAAAAATTACAATATTTTCAGCAGAACAGACGAATCACAGAATTATTACAAATCCTCAACAGGCCCAGTAGAAGTCAAAGTCATTGGTTTCTAATTTTAAGAATTATTTTAATAAAACAATCAATATTTTTCTCTAATGACACACCAAGAATATGAACTTAAATAAAATGCAGACCAATACTACATGAATGTAAATCTCTTCTAATTTATTTTGATTATATCAACAGGAGCTAAGGAAATATTTGCAGTAAATGCAAACCTCTGAAGTTTAACAGTGTGTGACTCCATCTAGTGGATGTTGTGGAGTATTCTGTTGTCTTTGCTCCAAAGGTTTTTGTACAGAGTTTTGGTGTTTCCTGTCACTGTGGGCTGCAGAGCACAGTAGTACACAGCAGAGTCTGTCACTGCAGCAGAGGAGATCTGCAGATCAACACGTTTCTCTGTTGAGTTAATGTGAGCTGAGAAATCAGAATCAGTTGGATGAATCAATCCGTCCTCTGTGATGTAGAGCAGGAACTCTGGTCTAGATCTCTGGTATTGTCGGTACCACTGGATATTGTAGATAGCACCTTCATATCTACAGTACAGCTTGATGTTTCCTCCCTCTGTAACATGTTTTTTCAGTATTTTCTGGCTTTATGCTGTTCATGGAGCCCATGGCTGCAAAATGAATCATTCATGTCAGTTAGTCTGCAAGAGATTTTAAAAGAGACTCAACAGAGGTTCTTGACTTTTACTGTCATCTTTGATCATTTTAAAATGCATTAAAAAGCCAACATGTTCTTTCTGTTTGTGAATTGACTTCCACAAAATCATCCAGCTGTGAAAAACAGATATGTGGTTAATACATCAGGTAAAATGAGACTTTGATCTGTGTTCTAACACTCACCTATAAAGTGAGATAAAAGTATAAAGAGGTAAAGCAACATGTCTTTGGAGTTGTTGAAAGCAAACAGACAGCAGATGATCAATGTTCTTCCACTGCAGTAGAATGAAGAAACTAAACAGCCTCTCTGCTGCACAGCCCTTCTCCTCAGCATCAAGCTGATTGGGATTTGACTTCCTCAAACATTTCTGCTCTGGAGACAGAAATAATCTCATTGGTTGAGTTGAACCTCAGTGGGCGGGACAACCCTCTTGTTATGTGATAAAAAGAGGATGTGATGGTGACAAGCTCTGAGATATTCGGTACAGCAAGTAGCTTGGAAAGGTTTAGAAAGAATCAAGGAACTATTGTGTTTGATGGTGTCTTGTGTTTGAAGCATCATCCAGCTGGTTTGTCATTGATGTGGATTTGCTGCTCATGTGAATCCTCCCACAGTGTTTCATTAGCAGCTGTAACCACAGTGACTCTGATAAAACAGGAATTAGCAGAATCCATCTGATATGAAGCTGTGGTTTGAATACCACTTCCCTCCTCTTTGAAGAGTAGTCACATATCTGTGTTCAGGTTTTTGTACAGCCTCTTCTACACTTTCTATCACTGTGTGTCGAGAGCACAGTAGTAGAGAGCTGTGTCTGCCAGGGTTAGTCTCTGTATGGTCAGCTCAGTTGATGTTGGCGATGTTTGGGATTTATATCTATCTTTATTCTCATCAGGAATATATTGAGAACTGCTATATGATTTAGCTCCTTTCCAGAGTATAAACTCAGGTGCCTGAAGGTCAGAATGATGTTTGTACCAGTAAAGGTAAATATAAGTATCAGTTGTCTCATATTTACATGTCAGTGTGACAGATTCTCCTTCTTTTTTACTGACTTCATGTTGTTCAGGATAGATTTTGTCTCCAGCTATTAGTCCTGGAAAAAGTAGAGAAAATGAAGCCATTAGACTAACATTGTTCATGAGGCTGAGAGGAGAAGACAGTGGAAAATGTCAACTGTACAGTGTTACTCTGTGGACACAAACTGATCAACTGTTCATTTGACTGATTTCTATAGAAATCATCTTCCAAGGTGTTACCTAGTGAAGGAAACATGTTGTATTAAAGTTCTGTTCCAGAGTGAAATATCCATCATTTGTAAAATATCACACAATGACAAAAACATACGTACCTACAAGAGTTGAAAAGAGTAAAATGACAGCGAGTGTTTCCATGTTTCCAGAAGTGAAATGCTGTAACTGAATGTTCAGTGTGAATAAGTGTTGAGTGGTTTTGTGAGTTGTGTTTGGTCTGATGTTCACAGCTGGAATCAAACAGCTCTCTGCCATGCAGCCACCTCTGCAGTCAGTAGGAGGAGACTCATATGTCAAATTACATTCATTTCTAAAAGTCTTCATCACAGCTGTGTCTCATGAGGGAAAAGAATCTAGACTGTTTGATACCAAGACTCTGAAGTTTAACAGTGTGTGACTCCCTCTAGTGGATGTTGTGGAGTATTCTGTTGTCTTTGCTCCAAAGGTTTTTGTACAGAGTTTTGGTGTTTCCTGTCACTGTGGGCTACAGAGCACAGTAGTACACAGCAGAGTCTGTCACTGCAGCAGAGGAGATCTGCAGAGGAACTGATCTTGAGGTTGAATCCAACGTCGATGAAAACCTTTCCTTAAACTCGTCCTCTGTTTTTCCCTGACCAACTTTAAAGCGGCTCAGGATGAATTTGGGTCTGTTGTTTCCATCCTGTTTGTACCAGAAGAGGTAATGTTGTGATGAACTGGTGTTATATTGACATCCAAGTGTTACTGTCTGTCCTTCAGTAGCAGTCACATCTCCTTTTGGCTGCAGCACGTTGTCTTGTTGTGCTCTGCATTCTGTAAAACAGCAACAAACAGTATCAGTGAGCTGTTAAAGAATCATGTCAATGTTGGATTGATATCACAGAAACAGAGCTGTGTTCATACCAAGGCACATAGCAGCCAGCAACACTGAGATGAACAGAGACGTCATATCTGCAGTGTTGAGTAACTCTGAGCTACAGCGAGTATAAAGAAGACTCTGATCTCTGTTTAGTCTTCATCAACACTAAGTTGGTGGATTTAAAGGAGGAGTCTGATCACAGTGACAGAGCTCATTCACAGCCCTGTGTTATTCCTCCTACTGACAACTTTACACTAAACACATGTTTGTGCCTCTCTCCTTTCCTAGCATAGCTTGTCTTGTATGTTTTCATCACTGGAGATTTAATGTTTGAATATAAATTACAGTTTAGTGTCTTTTGGTTCTCTGCAGCTGTCAGAGGTCAAATGTAAAGATGGTGGAGTTGTTGTGGAAGCTTCAGTTTCTATAAATCAGCTGATTCTAAACTTGGTCAAAGCTTCAGCTGTTAAAGTGTAGCCCTGTTGAGTTTATGATGTGTGAGAATATAAATGAACAGTAATGTCAGAGTTTAATGCTTCAGTGTGTATTCATGGTGTATCACATCAGGTTCACATTATCAGAACATTGTTACTGAGCATTTTGAAGGAGGCTTGCCCTATTTAAACCTCAGACATTTAGTTTGGTGTGCCCTGACTGTTGAAGTTAAAGTGAGCCCCATGGTGAGATCGAACTGTCTGAGGCCTTCAGAAAGAAGATTGTAGCAGCTTATGAGTCTGGTAAGGGATTTAAAAAGATCTCAAAATAATTTGAAATCAGCCATTCCACTGTCCGGAAAATAGTGTGGAGGACATTCAAAACAACTGCCAACATGCCCGGGTCTGGCCGTCCAAGCAAGTTCACCCCGAGAGCAGACTGCAAGATGCTAAAAGAAATCACCAAAAACCTTAAAATGTCATCACAGGACCTACAGCAGACTCTTGCTACTGTTGATGTGAAAGTGCATGCCTCTACAATCAGAAAGAGACTACACAAGTTTAATTTTCAAGGAAGGTGTGCAAGGAGGGGAAACCTTTGCTCTGTAAGAAAAACGTGAAGGCCAGACTGAAGTTTGCCAGAGAGAACATAGACAAAGACCAGGACTCTTGCGATAAT
This sequence comes from Scomber scombrus, assembly GCF_963691925.1. Taxonomy (NCBI): domain Eukaryota; kingdom Metazoa; phylum Chordata; class Actinopteri; order Scombriformes; family Scombridae; genus Scomber; species Scomber scombrus. The sequence goes on from NC_084980.1 coordinate 31,062,965, forward strand.
GTTTTTTGGACAGATGAGTCTAAGATTGAATTATTTGGACACCAGAACAGAGGACATGTTTGGCATAAACCAAATACAGCATTCCAGGAAAAGAACCTCATACCAGCTGTGAAGCACAGAGGTGGAAGTGTCATGGTTTGGGGATGCTTTGCTGGTGTAGTGTACAATTTGTGTGATAAATACCAACAGTGAACAATGTTGTATCTGCTAAAAGGGTTCTTGATTGTTGACTATTATTTGCTAAAGATAATCAAAACTGAGGGCATTATGTTAAAAGAAGAGGTGTATGTGATTCTGCACTTATTGAGTGAATAAACACATTTGATGATCTGATAAACATAAACTAAAATGTATGTGATTAAATATACCACACCTTCATTATTATTATTATTATTTTTAAAAAGAGAATGCAGTAAGAAAAAGTAATTGAACAGTATTGGAATTGATATGGCCTGTAGTAAATACAGTTGAAAGTAACTGAGCAGCAGTTGAATGAGCTGTGGAAAAACACCAGTAGAAAGAAACAGAAGTCTGAAGGCCAAATTTCAAAGCTGTTGACGTAGGTGAAAAACTCATGCCCAGCAGAAGTACCTGCAAAACCAGGAACCGGATGAAGCAGCCTCCAAAAGTGAAGAAGTGGCCATCGTATTGATCGGTGCCAAGAAAGTTGTTTTAAAAGAAAGCTGATTGGTTGAAATTTTACTCGGCTGTGGAGGAATTCCCACTTTACCACGATGGTCAGCAAAATGATCAATATGAATAGAAACCCTGAACTTTGTATCATTTCTACATAGACGCTGTCTGTGTTGTTGTGGTTTTATGGCCACTAATAAAACTCTGCACTCAGCTGAATGACTCCTGGTGATTTCTGATTGAATATTTTGAGACTCCAACATCTTTTGAACAACGAAGTATTAGACTTTAATTTTACACGACACTGGCCAGCTCACCATCATAGAATCCACCATGAATTCTACTGTGTATGAGAGGGGGCTTGAGGAACATGTGAGACCATCTGTTAAATAAAAATTAAAGCTGAAGCGGAACTGGACTCTGGAGAGTCCTGGAATGGCAGAGTCCAAGCCCAGATGTTAATCCCATTGAGATGCTGTGGGGGTGTACATGCAAGAAACCCCTCAAACATCTAACAGCTGAAAGAATATGCGTTGAGGAGTGGGGCAAACTTTCCTCAGACTGATGTCAGAGACTGGTAGATGGCTACAAGAATCGTCTCACTGAAGTTATTTCAGCCAAAGAGGGTAACACTAGCTATTAGGGGGTAGGGTGTCCTAACTTTTTTTGTTTATCTTTTGTTTAATGAGTAAAACACGGTTAATTTTTGTTGTTTACCTGCAATTAAATCACTTTCTTTTCCAGAGATAAATAAAACCAAGATTAGACATCGATATTTGAAAATGTCTTAATAAAGAACAGAGTATTTAACGGGATGTCCTAATTTTTACACATGACTGTAGTTCCTTATGCAGTTAGTGATAAAACCATCTAGCTCCTGTGATTCTTTTTGTTCAGACTCAGAAGAAAACTTTATAAGTGATTCATGTAAATATCTTGTTTATTTCTAAAGCAGTAGGAGGCAGACAGAGGTTGCTTAGATAACTGCCAGTATATCTGAAATGGGGCAGCTGTGGCTCAGGTCGTCCACTAATCAGAAGATTGATGGTTCGAATTCCCGGCTCCTCCAGTCCACATGTTGATGTGTCCTTGGGCAAGATGCTTAACCCCAAATTGTTACCAATGCTGTGCCAATGATGTGTTAACCAGTGAAAAGAATCTAGACTGTTTGATACCAAACCTCTGAAGTTTAACAGTGTGTGACTCCCTCTAGTGGATGTTGTGGAGTATTCTGTTGTCTTTGCTCCAAAGGTTTTTGTACAGAGTTTTGGTGTTTCCTGTCACTGTGGGCTGCAGAGCACAGTAGTACACAGCAGAGTCAGACAGCTGCAGCTTCTGGATCTTCAGAGGAACTGACGTCCCGTTGACTGTAGCATCAATCCTCTCTTCCTCTGCAGGATTAGCTTCTATTCCAGACTTGAAACGTTGCAATAACAACTTTGGGAAATCATTTACTTCTTGTTTGTACCAGAACAAAGTGGGACTTCCACTGGTCTGAAATGTACAATCAAGTGTGACTGTCTGTCCTTCAGTAGCAATGACATCTCCTGGTGGCTGGATCACTCTGTCTTGTCCTTTACACTCTGGGGAAGAACAGAACATGCAGAGGAAGAGATGAATCAATAAAGATGATTGATTAAAGGAGAACAATCAGCAGGTTTAAAGAGTTACCTAGCCAGAGAGTCAGAATCAGGATGTTTCTCAGCCAGTGTTTCATGTCTGCAGTGAGAGGGGAGGAGAGAGAGGCAGAACATTGATACTCTGATGGATCTGGGCCTTCACATCATTGGCCCTTCCTCTTTATCATCTGTTGAGGAAGTCTCAACATTTACATCACATTTACATTTCAGCTGTTTAGCTGCCGCTCTTATCCAGAGCAGCTCATCATGAGGAGATTGAACCTGTCAACTTTTTTAAACAGGAAGGTCTCTTTAATCAGTGAACCACCCTGGTATTCCACCATCATCATCATCCTCTCAATAAGCTTCATTTATTTGTTGGAGATATAAAAGAGATGTTTATATCAAAGTGTTAAGTGTCCTATCATATAACGTCTCCTGGAGCTAACATGAGGTCTGTCACCACATCTGATCAACAATGACAGAAACACAAACTGTGGAGAAAAAGGACGTCCTTGTCAAGTTCTTCTGTGTAGAGAAAATTATAATCAAGCTCACTATGAGCTGGATTAGACGTGTTTATGAAAATGTAAAAAGAAAGACACAGTAGTAAGTTTCATTTTATCAGTGAATCATGTTGTCAGTGTCCACCTGATGGCGCTGTTGTTGAATAAAAGGAGGAGTTGAAGTGTGTAAATGTTGAGTGAGGAGCTGTCAGGTTTTTGTACAGAGACTGTGGGTTTGCTGTCACTGTGGGCCTCACAGCACAGTAGTACAGAGCAGAGTCTGTCACTGCAGCAGAGGAGATCTGCAGGTTGACTCCACGCTTTTCTCCAGACAGTTTAGCAGAGAACCTTTTGTTAAGTGAGTCTGCAGGTCTAGAAATGTTCAATCCTGAGATGTACATGATGAACTCTGGTGGTTTTCCTGGATATTGTCGATACCAGAAGAAATGATCAAAACTATCAGCTTCTTTGGAGTAATTGTAGGACAGAGTAACAGAGCTGCCTTCTAAACTGTACTCTTCATTGTTGACTGGAGTGAGTTCTTCACAGCTGACACCTAAAGGAAGAGATAACTCTGTTATAACATGTTGTCAAAGACTCATCAAAGGAATATGTACAACTTCATGCTCAGTTTTGAAGCAAACATCAATAGAAGTAAATATGAAGTGTGTCTCCTACCTGTTAGTGTGATCAGAAACACAGTTGAAAACAGACTTAATTGCATTGACACCATCTTGAAGACAACAAGAAACTGTGTGTGTTGTTTAGTATGAAACACCACAGTGAAAGTTTGTGTCTTTCTGTACTTCAGTGACAGTTTTGCTCCTCCCTTAATCTCCTCCTCCCTGCTCTCACAGCTCTGACTCATAATGTCTTCAATGTAGTTTGAATCAATAATGTTGTTTTAAACAGTAAAGATACTAACTATATTTGACAGATGCTAAATGAAATGTAATCATTGACTCCTTTAGGATAAAACAGCAGTGAGGAGAAAGTGGAGCCTTGAAGCCATAATAAAAACATATGTTTTTATCTCACACTGTTACTTTTGCACCTTATATTATTCTTATTCTTTTAGTGTTCTAGTTATTCTTTATCTTCTTTTGTGCGCCAATTTTTATTGTACGTTTTTTCAATCTTGTATTTTTCGTCAGCAAACGTACAAAGAGAAGGCCTTGAAAGTAAAAACTTCACTTTAAGCTTTGCATTCAGCCGGTCTTTGGAGGATTTTGACGAGTGTTCAGCGCTGAGATCTCTCTGAAAAGTCATTAAACAGTAAACAAGATAAATTGGACACTTTTCTCCATCTATCATCAACCTACGAGAGCTTTTCAGTAGATTAACTTTGTCAACCCTCCGACTCATCAGAACAGAGAGGGGCGAAGTCTGCAGGAGACCAACCGACCCGGACCTTCCTCACAGCACCCAGGACCGGTGTGAGCTACTTGAGATCCTCCACTCTGGTGTGAGTACATGTGGTTCTAAAGGACAGCTGAGCTGAGGCCGTCCGACCAGCGATGAAAGTAGGATCCAAATATTGCATTAATCAAGGGTTGACGTCAGATTGAGTTATTAAAATGTCCTTTTAAAGTAAATCTCAGTAAAACTTCCACATAATTACATATCCTTCATAACTTCATCATTCAGCCGTTGCTCAGCAGGTAGAGCGGTCGTCCACCAATTGGAAGATTGGCGGTTCGATTCCCGGCTCCTCTAGTCCACATGTCGATGTGTCCTTGGGCAAGATACTTTACCCCAAATTGCTCCCGTTGCTGTGCCAACGGTGTATTCAAGATTCAAGATTCAAGAACTTTATTTGCCAATTGTGCATGCATACATAGCAGCTATTGTGTGTTTGTTTGTTCAAAGAGTCAAGTTAAAAATAGACACATGAATCTATAAAAGATATACTTCTCTAGAAATAAAAGAAAAAGTGCATAAAACCCTATATAAAGGGAAAGTGAAAGCAGTGTAAATTGCACAGTTATATTGCACAGGCCCAGGAGACATTATAATATAATATAATATAATATGATGTGATATGAGATAGGTCAGGACATCAGTTCATTTTGTTTTGGCCAAGAATCTCACTGTGGTAGGGAAGAAGCTGTTAAAGAAGCATGTTCTGTTTGTGGTGATGCTGTCCGCTCGTCTGTGTCTGAGGTTGTATGTGCAGTGTTTGTGTTTGAGCAGGGAGTGAGCTGGATGTAGTGTGTCTCTGATGATTCTCTCTGCTCTTTTTTGACAGCGTTTTGCGTAGATTGTGTCCATGGAGGGGAGTTCAGTTCCGTTAATCCTCTCTGCAGACTTTGTGACTCTTTGCAGAGCCTTCCTCTCTGTCTGTGTGGTGTTTCCGTACCGGACAGTGATGCCGGTGGTGAGGATGCTCTCTATCAGTCCTTTGTAGACCTGGGTGAGAGGGAGACAGTGCAGACCCGCTTTTCTGAGCAGCCTGAGGAAGTACAGTCTCTGCTGGGCTTTTTTCACTGTGGCAGCAGTGTTCAAAGTCCAGGTCAGATCTGATGTTACTTGTAGTCCCAGGAATCTGTAACTGTCAGCCCTCTCCACCTCAGTCCCCTTGATGATGACGGGCTGCAGGGGTGGTTTTTTTTCTAAAGTCCATTATTATTTCTTTTGTCTTCTCTGTGTTGAGGCTTAGGTCGTTCACCTCACCATAGACAAGAATGTCATTCACCAGACTCCTGTAGCCCGACTCGTCCCCCCCCTTGATGAGGCCCAGGATGGTGGTATCATCTGCATACTGAATGATGATGGTGTTGTCCTGGGTGGAGACACAGTCGTGTGTGTACAGGGTGAAGAGTTTAGGACTGAGACAGCAGCCTTGTGGTGATCCTGTGCTGACGGTGAGCTCTGCAGACACCCTCCTTCCCATCCTCACCACCTGTGTTCTTTCAGTCAGGAAATCCAAGATCCACTTACAGGTGGGAGTCGGGACACTGAGGTATTTCAGCTTCTCAGTCAGCCTGCCGGGCGGATTGTGTTAAAAGCAGAACTGTAATCCAGGAACAGCGCTCTGACGTATGTTCCTCTGCTGTCCAGGTGTTGCAGGATGTGATGTAGAGCAATGGCCACTGCGTCGTCCACTGAGCGGTTGGGGCGGTAGGCGAACTGGAGGGGGTCGGTCGTGCCCGGGACCATGTGATCGATGTGTGTGAGAACCAGTTTTTCTAGACACTTGATGGTGACTGGCGTGAGTGCCACTGGCCTGAAGTCATTCAGGGTGGATGGATTTGTTTATTTTGGAACTGGTACAATGGTGGAAGATTTAAAAATACGGGGGACTACTGCTTGGTTTAAAGACAGATTGAAGATGTCTACATACACACCAGTGAGTTGTTCTGCGCAGGCCTTCATAACTCTAGGAGGGACGCCGTCTGGTCCAACAGCCTTGTGGGGGTTCACCTGCCTCAGAGCTTTCAGGACCTGTGTGGGTGTCACCTGAAAGACAGTGTCCGTGGGGTTGCAGGGGGCTTTTGAGGGGGTGTCTGTATGAATGGTTAGTTTCCTCCTGGTGAGCAGGTTGGCAGCCTGTGTGGTAGCTCCTGCCATCAGTGTGTGAATGAGACATGTGGTGTAAAAGCGCTTTGAGTGGTCACTAACCACCTGCACCATGCTGCTACTCTCCTATTGCTGCTATCTTATTGTATTGTATAAACCTCTGAAGTTTAACAGTGTGTGACTCCCTCTAGTGGATGTTGTGGAGTATTATGTTGTCTTTGCTCCAAAGGTTTTTGTACAGAGTTTTGGTGTTTCCTGTCAGTGTGGGCCGCAGAGCACAGTAGTACACAGCAGAGTCAGACAGCTGCAGCTTCTGGATCTTCAGATAAACTGATGGCTTGTTGAGTGTAGCATCAAATCTGTCTTTCTGGAACTCTGCAGCATTATGTCCTTCCCCAATAGTGTCACGTCGCAAAACATACTTTGGGAAATCATTTACTTCTTGTTTGTACCAGAACAAAGAGGGACTTGCTCTAGTTGTGTCAAATGTACAACCAAGTGTAACTGTCTGTCCTTCAGTAGCAATGACATCTCCTGGTGGCTGGTTCACTTTGTCTTGTCCTTTACACTCTGGGGAAGAACAGAACATGCAGAGGAAGAGATGAATCAATAAAGATGATTGATTAAAGGAGAACAATCAGCAGGTTTGTTTTTGAATTGACTTCCACAAAATCATCCAGCTGTGAAAAACAGATATGTGGTTAATACATCAGGTAAAATGAGACTTTGATCTGTGTTCTAACACTCACCTATAAAGTGAGATAAAAGTATAAAGAGGTAAAGCAACATGTCTTTGGAGTTGTTGAAAGCAAACAGACAGCAGATGATCAATGTTCTTCCACTGCAGTAGAATGAAGAAACTAAACAGCCTCTCTGCTGCACAGCCCTTCTCCTCAGCATCAAGCTGATTGGGATTTGACTTCCTCAAACATTTCTGCTCTGGAGACAGAAATAATCTCATTGGTTGAGTTGAACCTCAGTGGGCGGGACAACCCTCTTGTTATGTGATAAAAAGAGGATGTGATGGTGACAAGCACTGAGACTTTCAGTACAGCAAGTAGCTTGGAAAGGTTTAGAAAGAATCAAAGAACTATTGTGTTTGATGGTGTCTTGTGTTTGAAGCATCATCCAGCTGGTTTGTCATTGATGTGGATTTGCTGCTCATGTGAATCCTCCCACAGTGTTTCATTAGCAGCTGTAACCACAGTGACTCTGATAAAACAGGAATTAGCAGAATCCATCTGATATGAAGCTGTGGTTTGAATACCACTTCCCTCCTCTTTGAAGAGTAGTCACATATCTGTGTTCAGGTTTTTGTACAGCCTCTTCTACACTTTCTATCACTGTGTGTCTAGAGCACAGTAGTAGAGAGCTGTGTCTGCCAGGGTTAGTCTCTGTATGGTCAGCTCAGTTGATGTTGGCGATGTTTGGGATTTATATCTATCTTTATTCTCATCAGGAATATATTCTTGATGACTTCGTGATTTAGCTCCTTTCCAGAGTATAAACTCAGGTGCCTGAAGATCAGAATGATGTTTGTACCAGTAAAGCCAAGGATCACCAGCAGTTGTCTCATATATACATGTGAGTGTGACAGATTCTCCTTCTCTTCTACTGACTTCATGTTGTTGAGGATAGATTTTGTCTCCAGCTATTAGTCCTGGAAAAAGTAGAGAAAATGAAGCCATTAGACTAACATTGTTCATGAGGCTGAGAGGAGAAGACAGTGGAAAATGTCAACTGTACAGTGTTACTCTGTGGACACAAACTGATCAAAACACACATTTATGCTCTGAACTCTGGATACTAGAAATAAAAAGCTGGAAAAGTCAGTCAGTACAATTTACATATATTTGTACAAGATGATAAAAACATGAAGTGTTTTCTATGTTACCAAAGAAAAGAGCAGCAAGAATAATCCACAGCCAATGTTCCATCTCTACAACAAGGTTTAAATCAACAGGAGAAACTATGTGATGTTCAACATTCAGTGTGAGAATTGTTCTCTTCACAGCAGCAGTTATTATTGACAGAATGGTTGAACACAGTGCAGAAGTAGTGCACCGCCTACTTGATAATGTGGCCCTCTAGTGGAGGTAAAAAGTTCAGTACAACAGTGTGGAAAAAAGGCTTCCAGCAGCTTGTCAGTGTGTCAGCTTGTGTTTTTGTACAGAGACTGTGGGTTTGCTGTCACTGTGGGCTTCACAGCACAGTAGTACAGAGCAGAGTCTGTCACTGCAGCAGAGGAGATCTGCAGACTCATTTGGGTTTTATCTCCACTCACATTAAAAGACAGTCCAGGTACTGGATTTGATGTTGGACTTCCTGTTCCTAAATGAGAGATGAGGAACTCTGGTGGTTTTCCTGGATATTGTCGATACCAGAAGAAATAATCATCAGCTTCAGCTTTTTTTTGTATTTGTAGGACAGAGTAACAGAGCTGCCTTCTAAACTGAACTCTTCATTGTTGACTGGAGTGAGTTCTTCACAGCTGACACCTAAAGGAAGAGATAACTCTGTTATAACATGTAAAAGTCACAATGGATTAATCCCAAATGTTATAACATGTATAATGTAACATACCTGTTAAAATGGATAGAAACACCAAAGAAAGTAGACAATGATCCATTGACAGCATGTTGAATAAAGGTAATGTTTGTGGTTTGTGTATTGAACTCTGCTGAATATGGAAGTTCCTCTCTCTTCTATAGTTCAGTAACAGCTTAGCTCCTCCCTGAATCTCTCCGTCTCCTCTTAGATCTGTATTTACACTTCTCTCAGTTACACTTCCTCCTGGTTAACAGACTGGTAGCAGCATTTTCTATCAGCTGGATGTGGGAAGTGTTATTTACTGATCCTTATATACAGGAAGTTACAGAAATATCCCTATACACAACACATCACTGTACAATATTATTGTGCTGTAAATTAAAGGAAAGCTCAGGGTCAAAGGTCAGACTCATACTGACAGCAGTATTCTTCTTGTTATCAACAATCTAAGATACAAGACCAGCTGCTGACATTACAGGATGTTAATGTAACATATCAAGATGTGTCATCAGCATGTTGTGAGATCCAGTATTGATCCCTGTGGTACACCACAAGAATTCACTTCTTCTTCTGAAAGAAAGAGCAGCTTTACAAGCTGTTTGATACCAAACCTCTGAAGTTTAACAGTGTGTGACTCCCTCTAATGGATATTAAGTAAAGTCTATCTCATTTTTTCACCGACAGGAACATCACTGTTATGAAACTATTAGCGCTCAGCCTAAATACTGGATCATCTCAGGGCTGTGTGCTGAGCCCCGTACTCTACACCCTCTACACCCACGACTGCACCCCTGTCCACTCCAGCAACAGCATCATCAAAGTCGCTGATGTTACCACTGTGGTGGGGCTCATCTCTGGGGGGGATGAGTCTGTATATCGGGACGAGGTGGAGCAGTTGTCAGTGTGGTGCACAGAAAACAACATGGCACTGAACACTACCAAGACAAAGGAGCTGGTCATAGACTACAGGAGAAACACTCCGCCCCTGTTCATCGGCGGGGACTGTGTGGAGAGGGTCACAGACTTCTGGTTTCTGGGAGTTCACATGGAGGATGACCTGACCTGGAGCATCAACACCACTGCTATCATTAAGAAGGCACAGCAGAGATTGTACTTCCTGAGAGTACTCAGGAATAACCAACTCTCACAAAAACTGCTCATGTCCTTTTATTGTTGCTCCATTGAGAGCATTTTGACCTACTGCATGTGTGTGTGGTTCTCCAGCTGCACAGCTGCAGAGAGGATAGCGCTCCAGAGGGTCATCACCACAGCCCAGAAGATTATCGGCTGCCCTCTCCCCTCCCTGAAAGATCTGTACAGTTCCTGCTGTTTCAGGAAAGCTCTCCATATTCTCAGGGACTCATCTCATCCAGGACACTCGCTGTTTGAGCTGCTGCCCTCAGGCAAACGCTACAGGACATTGAGAGTACGCACAAATAGATTTCAAAACAGCTTTTACGCTAAAGCCATAAATGCACTAAACTGCATTAAATAATGGCAATTATTTATTTATTTTTGTTTCTGCACTATAAAGACAGCATCTCAATTTCGTTGTGCTTTGTACAATGACAATAAAGACTTTGTATTTTATTCTATTCTATTCTATTCTATTCTATTCTATTCTATTCTTTTTCTACCGGTGAAACGTTTTAGAACATCCCAATTTTTCCAGTTTTTTATTGAAAAAATGTTTTCAAGCTCACCATCATGGTCTTTTTCCCTAAGGTAGTTGTGTCATAGCTTGGACTTATGTTCTGGGTCATTATCTTGCTGTAGGATGAACCCCTGACCAACTACGTGCATACCAGAGGGTTCTGCATGGCATCGCTGCAGAATGCTGTGGTAGCCGACCCTGGATCCAGAAAAACAGCTCCAGACCATCATGCTTCCTCCTCCATGTTTAACAGTTAATGTCACACACTGAGGAACCATCCTTCTTACTCGACGGCGTACAAAGCTCCTGCGTGATGAACAGAATATTTTAAATGTTGATCCATCAGTCCATAACAGCTTCTTCCAGTCTTCAGTAGTCCATTGGTGGTGTTTCATGGCCCAGGCAAGCCTCTTCTTCTTATTCTGACTCTTAGCAATGGCTTTCTAGCTGCAACTCGACCTGTCAAACCTGCAACTTCTCTTCACAGTTGAAACTGAGACTTGCTTACTACGACCACTATGAAGCTTGAAGCTGTTGTCCTGTGAGCCGCCTATCACGCAAGCTGTTGACTCTCAGAAACTTGTCTTCTGACTCTGTTGTGGCTTTGGGTCTGCCAGACCTCTTCCATTCAGAGTTTCCCCAGTTTCTGAGTGAAACTGTACTCACTGACACCTTCACTTTCTTCGTAATTTCTCTGTAGGAAGGACCTACATTTTTAAGTGTTTTTGTATAATTTTCAGTGTTGGGTAACCTTGTCTGTTTTTTTAACCTCTGGCAGTTCACTACTTACCTTTATACCATTTCAAGCTATTCATTGGACTTGAACTGCTTGAATTTCAATAAAGAACTGGAAAAATTGGGGTGTTCTAAAACTTTTGACCGGTAGTGTATAAAGATGTGTCATCAGCATGTTGTGAGATCCAGTATTGATCCCTGTGGTACACCACAAGAATTCACTTCTTCTGAAAGAGAGAAAGAGCAGTTTTACAGGCTGTGTGATACCAAACCTCTGACGTTTAACAGTGTGTGACTCCCTCTAGTGGATGTTGTGAAGTATTCTGTTGTCTTTGCTCCAAAGGTTTTTGTACAGAGTTTTGGTGTTTCCTGTCACTGTGGGCCTCACAGCACAGTAGTACACAGCAGAGTCTGTCACTGCAGCAGAGGAGATCTGCAGGTGGATTTGTTTTTGCACTTGTTCCACTCTAATCTCCATTACAGAGGTTAGATTATTTATTACATTTCCAGAAGCTGAGTGAGAGATGAGGAACTCTGGTGGTTTTCCTGGATATTGTCGATACCAATAGAAATAATCACTGGTTGAAAGTTTTGGGTAATTATAGGACACAGTAACATTGCTGCCCTCCAAACTGTGCTCTTCATTCTTGACTGCAGTGAGATCTTCACAGCTGACACCTGCATGAGAATATTTAAATCCAGCAGTTAGTGAACAAATGGACATTTTCTTGGGCTTCTTGTTCTGTGCTTCAGTAACTATGTAGCTGCTTTAATTACATGATCACATATGAATGTTGTTGCCATTGAATTTAAGTCCAAGAGATGAAATGAAAATGTGACTCACCAGTGAATATACAGAGGAGCAGAGCTGCCACTAAAAGTAACATGTTGAAAGATAAACAGCTTAGTAATCCTCACAGTCAACTTTCTGAAGTCTGCTTACTTTCTGATGGGGACAGCTGGGCTTCTCCCATCTGTAAAGGAAGCCCCTCCTCCCTTAATGACATCACTGTGACATCAGTGATTCCTACAGGGGGGGGGGGGGTGTATACTGATATCCCACCAGTTATAAACTATATTGCCAAAAGCATTCACTCACCCATCCAAATAATTGAAATCAGGTGTTCCAATCACTTCCATTGTCATAGGTGTATAAAATAAAGCACCAAGGCATGCAGACTGTTTCTACAACCTTAATGAAAGAATGTTTTGCTCTCAGGAGCTCAGTGAGTTCCAGCGTGGTGCTGTGATAGGAAGCCACCTGTGCAACAAGTCCAGTCTGGAAATGTCCTCGCTCTTTAATATTCCACAGTCAACTGTCAGTGGTTTTATAACAAATTGGAAGCGATTGGGAACGACAGCAACTCAGCCAGGAAGTGTTAGGCCACGTAAAATGACGGAGCGGGTCAGCGGATGCTGAGGCGTATAGTGCACAGAGGTCGCCAAGTTTCTGCAGAGTCAAACGCTACAGACCTCCAAACTTCATGTGGCCTTCAGATTAGCTCAAGAACAGTGCGTAGAGAGCGTCATGGGTTTCCATGGCCGAGCAGCTGCATCCAAGCCAAACATCACCAAGTGCAATGCAAAGCATCGGATGCAGTGGTTTAAAGCTCGCCGCCACTGGACTCTAGAGCAGTGGAGACGCTTCTCTGGAGGGAAGAATCACGCTTCACCTTCTGGCGATCTGATGGACGAGTCTGGGTTTGGCAGTTGCCAGGACAACGGTACTTGTCTGACTGCATTGTGCCAAGTGTAAAGTTTGGTGGAGGGGGGATTATGGTGTGGGGTTGTTCTTCAGGAGCTGGGCTTGGCCCCTTAGTTCCAGTGAAAGGAACTCTGAATGCTCCAGGCTCCCAAACTCAGTGGGAACAGTTTGGGGATGGCCCCTTCCTGTTCCAACATGACTGTGCACCAGTACACAAAGCGAGGTCCATAAAGACATGGATGAGAGAGTTTGGTGTGGATGAACTTGACTGGAAAATATGAAGATACTTACACTAACAGACTGAACTGTTTGTCCTGATGTGAGTATGTGTGTATTTGAGATGCTACATGATCTCTTTGAAAAGTACATTCGAAATAGTGTCTTGTGTTTGAAGCATCATCCAGCTGGTTTGTCATTGATGTGGATTTGCTGTTCATGTGAATCCTCCCACAGTGTTTCATTAGCAGCTGTAACCACAGTGACTCTGATAAAACAGGAATTAGCAGAATCCATCTGATATGAAGCTGTGGTTTGAATACCACTTCCCTCCTCTTTGAAGAGTAGTCACATATCTGTGTTCAGGTTTTTGTACAGCCTCTTCTACACTTTCTATCACTGTGTGTCTAGAGCACAGTAGTAGAGAGCTGTGTCTGCCAGGGTTAGTCCCTGTATGGTCAGCTCAGTTGATGTTGCCGTAGTTTTGGATTCATATCTATCTTTATTCTCATCAGGAATATATTGATAACCGCTATATGATTTTGCTCCTTTGTAGAGTATAAACTCAGGTGCCTGAGTTCTCAGTTGTCTCATATGTACATGTGAGTGTGACAGATTGTCCTTCTCTTCTACTGACTTCATGTTGTTGAGGATAGATTTTGTCTCCAGCTATTAGTCCTGGAAAAAGTAGAGAAAATGAAGCCATTAGACTAACATTGTTCATGAGGCTGAGAGGAGAAGACAGTGGAAAATGTCAACTGTACAGTGTTACTCTGTGGACACAAACTGATCAAAACACACATTTATGCTCTGAACTTTAGATACTAGAAATAAAAAGCTGGAAAAGTCAGTCGGTACAATTTACATATATTTGAACAAGATGATAAAAACATGAAGTGTTTTCTATGTTACCAAAGAAAAGAGCAGCAAGAATAATCCACAGCCAATGTTCCATCTCTACAACAAGGTTTAAATCAACAGGAGAAACTATGTGATGTTCAACATTCAGTGTGAGAATTGTTCTCTTCACAGCAGCAGTTATTATTGACAGAATGGTTGAACACAGTGCAGAAGTAGTGCACCGCCTACTTGATAATGTGGCCCTCTAGTGGAGGTAAAAAGTTCAGTACAACAGTGTGGAAAAAAGGCTTCCAGCAGCTTGTCAGTGTGTCAGCTTGTGTTTTTTTACAGAGACTGTGGGTTTGCTGTCACTGTGGGCCTCACAGCACAGTAGTACAGAGCAGAGTCTGTCACTGCAGCAGAGGAGATCTGCAGACTCATTTGGGTTTTATCTCCACTCACATTAAAAGACAGTCCAGGTACTGGATTTGATGTTGGACTTCCTGTTCCTGAATGAGAGATGAGGAACTCTGGTGGTTTTCCTGGATATTGTCGATACCAGAAGAAATTATCTAAACCATCAGCTACTTTGGAGTATTTGTAGGACAGAGTAACAGAGCTGCCTTCTAAACTGAACTCTTCATTGTTGACTGGAGTGAGTTCTTCACAGCTGACACCTAAAGGAAGAGATAACTCTGTTATAACATGTAAAAGTCACAATGGATTAATCCCAAATGTTATAACATCTATAATGTAACATACCTGTTAAAATGGATAGAAACACCAAAGAAAGTAGACAATGATCCATTGACAGCATGTTGAATAAAGGTAATGTTTGTGGTTTGTGTATTGAACTCTGCTGAATATGGAAGTTCCTCTCTCTTCTATAGTTCAGTAACAGCTTAGCTCCTCCCTGAATCTCTCCGTCTCCTCTTAGATCTGTATTTTCACTTCTCTCAGTTACACTTCCTCCTGGTTAACAGACTGGTAGCAGCATTTTCTATCAGCTGGATGTGGGAAGTGTTATTTACTGATCCTTATATACAGAAAGTTGCAAAAATATCCCTATACATAACACATCACTGTACAATATTATTGTGCTGTAAATTAAAGGAAAGCTCAGGGTCAAAGGTCAGACTCATACTGACAGCTGTATTCTTCTTGTTATCAACAATCTAAGATACAAGACCAGCTGCTGACATTACAGGATTTTAATGAAACATATAAAGATGTGTCATCAGCATGTTGTGAGATCCAGTATTGATCCCTGTGGTACACCACAAGAATTCACTTCTTCTGAAAAATAGAAAGAGCAGCTTTACAAGCTGTTTGATACCAAACCTCTGAAGTTTAACAGTGTGTGACTCCCTCTAGTGGATGTTGTGGAGTATTCTGTTGTCTTTGCTCCAAAGGTTTTTGTACAGAGTTTTGGTGTTTCCTGTCACTGTGGGCTGCAGAGCACAGTGGTACACAGCAGAGTCTGTCACTGCAGCAGAGGAGATCTGCAGATCGACTTTATTTCTCTTCTCATTCAGTTTAGCAGTCAGTCGAGGATTTGGAGGTTTTGCTTCAACCACAGTAGGAGATGTTGTATCAGTGATCAGGAGAAGGAACTGAGGAGCTGATCCAGGATCTTGTCGATACCACTGGAGATTTTCAGCTCTAACTGAATAGTTACAGGACAGAGTAACAGTATATCCCTCTGATGAAAACACTTCTGCACTGCTGGCTGTAATATCATCTTCCAAGGTGTTACCTAGTGAAGGAAACATGTTGTATTAAAGTTCTGTTCCAGAGTGAAATATCCATCATTTGTAAAATATCACACAAAGACAAAAACATACGTACCTACAAGAGTTGAAAAGAGTAAAATGACAGCGAGTGTTTCCATGTTTCCAGAAGTGAAATGCTGTAACTGAATGTTCAGTGTGAATAAGTGTTGAGTGGTTTTGTGAGTTGTGTTTGGTCTGATGTTCACAGCTGGAATCAAACAGCTCTCTGCCATGCAGCCACCTCTGCAGTCAGTAGGAGGAGACTCATATGTCAAATTACATTCATTTCTAAAAGTCTTCATCACAGCTGTGTCTCATGAGGGAAAAAAATCTAGACTGTTTGATACCAAACCTCTGAAGTTTAACAGTGTGTGACTCCCTCTAGTGGATGTTTCCTGTATCTGTCATAATCAATCTTCTACTGCCTGCTGTGTATTGATCTTCACTCACTGTGTTCATCCTTGATCACCGTTCATGATAGTTTCTCATGTTGGGCAGAAGCATAACAGTCAATGAAGCCACTGGCTTTACTCCAGCTGAGTTGCTGCCTAGAGGGTCTTCAAAGGGACCTTTTGTCAGAGCCTTCATCACAGGTGTCCAGTGCTCCGAAAAATGTCCAAGCCTTTGTACAGTCAAACCTGCGGCAGCCAAGAAGAAAACAGGTTCAAACGTACCTTAAAAACATGTCAAATTCAAAGAGAAAGACAAGGTCTGAATGAAAGCCCCTCCCCTGTCCAAGGCCTCCAATAATTATACTGCTAGATTTGCCCCACGGTGGATTGGCCCGTACTGCACAGTTGAGCAGGTTGACCCTGTGAACTACAAAATTGTGCTTGTAGACACGGGACAGGTGTGACAGCACCATGTCATGTTAAATGTGGTCATGTTAAACAGAACACATCTCATAGCTGATGAATAATATTCATGAATCATTTTCTGCTGTAATACTTGTTGATTGTAACTGACTTATTCCATCATAGTGTTTGCCAATTCATAGTTTGTCCTTATGTTAACAAATCTATGCAGACTATATACCTGTATTTATACAGCTGTATGTATCAGCACTGCACGATGTTTAGACTGTGTTTATGAAGTTTAACAGTGTGTGACTCCCTCTAGTGGATGTTGTGGAGTATTCTGTTGTCTTTGCTCCAAAGGTTTTTGTACAGAGTTTTGGTGTTTCCTGTCACTGTGGGCTGCAGAGCACAGTAGTACACAGCAGAGTCAGACAGCTGCAGCTTCTGGATCTTCAGATGAACTGATGGCTTGTTGAGTGTAGCATCAAATCTGTCTTTGGGGAACTCTGCAGCATTATGTCCTTCCCCAATAGTATCACGTCGCAAAATATACTTTGGGAAATCATTTACTTCTTGTTTGTACCAGAACAAATATGGAGTTGTATCACTGGTCTCAAAAGTACAATTAAGTGTAACTGTCTGTCCTTCAGTAGCAATGACATCTCCTGGTGGCTGGATCACTTTGTCTTGTCCTTTACACTCTGGGGAAGAACAGAACATGCAGAGGAAGAGATGAATCAATAAAGATGATTGATTAAAGGAGAACAATCAGCAGGTTTGTTTGTGAATTGACTTCCACAAAATCATCCAGCTGTGAAAAAAAGATATGTGATTAATACATCAGGTAAAATGAGACTTTGATCTGTGTTCTAACACTCACCTATAAAGTGAGATAAAAGTATAAAGAGGTAAAGCAACATGTCTTTGGAGTTGTTGAAAGCAAACAGACAGCAGATGATCAATGTTCTTCCACTGCAGTAGAATGAAGAAACTAAACAGCCTCTCTGCTGCACAGCCCTTCTCCTCAGCATCAAGCTGATTGGGATTTGACTTCCTCAAACATTTCTGCTCTGGAGACAGAAATAATCTCATTGGTTGAGTTGAACCTCAGTGGGTGGGGCCAGGAAATCACCTCTATAGCTTCATGAAGCACCAATGATATCATGAACTTCATCACAGTTTAACACGGCTTTCAGTTGTGTAAAGTTTCAGTTGAACACTGAGATCCATCAGCCTGCTGACAAACTCATCATATTTATCTAAATGTGTTGGTGCCACAGCAATGCATGACCTCATGTGACCTCATGTTGAAGTTGTTTGAATGAGTTTCCAGCAGTGAGGTGCACAGATGTTAATGTGGGGAAAAGAGAGCGCTGCTATGGGATCAGTACATCAGCAGATACTTTGAGCTGAGAGACAGGAATCATTATCAAGAGAGAAAGAGTCGACCGATTCAACCCTTCTGTTACACTTCTCTGATTCAGCTGTGGAAATGATGCTGCAGTCACCATCATAATGCTGGTTTCACATTGTTGGATACAGATGGGTCTTTTGTAGGGCTGAGTCACATATGTGAAGATTCAAACCTCTGAAGTTTAACAGTGTGTGACTCCCTCTAGTGGATGTTGTGGAGTTTTTGTACAGAGTTTTGGTGTTTCCTGTCACTGTGGGCTGCAGAGCACAGTAGTACACAGCAGAGTCTGTCACTGCAGCAGAGGAGATCTGCAGTTGGATTTGTTTTTGCTCTTGTTCCACTTTAATCTCCAGTCCAGATTTTGGAGTTACTACATCCCCAGAAGCTGAGTGAGAGATGAGGAACTCCGGTGGTTTTCCTGGATATTGTCGATACCAATAGAAATAATTGCTAGTTGAATATTTGGAGTAATTATAGGACACAGTAACATTGCTGCCCTCCAAACTGTGCTCTTCATTCTTGACTGCAGTGAGATCTTCACAGCTGACACCTGCATGAGAATATTTAAATCCAGCAGTTAGTGAACAAATGGACATTTTCTTGGGCTTCTTGTTCTGTGCTTCAGTAACTATGTAGCTGCTTTAATTACATGATCAGATATGAATGTTGTTGCCATTGAATTTAAGTCCAAGAGATGAAATGAAAATGTGACTCACCAGTGAATATACAGAGGAGCAGAGCTGCCACTAAAAGCAACATGTTGAAAGATAAACAGCTCAGTAATCCTCACAGTCAACTTTCTGAAGTCTGCTTACTTTCTGATGGGGACAGCTGGGCTTCTCCCATCTGTAAAGGAAGCCCCTCCTCCCTTAATGACATCACTGTGACATCACTGATCCCTGCGGGGGGGGGGGGGGGGGGGGGGGTGTATACTGATATCCCACCAGTTATATCACCATCACAGGACTTTTCTTCTTCTCTTATGTCTTCATTGTCAACATGAAAACTTTGTCTGGAGCAGCTTTTACATGACTGATCTGTTGTCATGTGAAACTAGAGAAGCATCAAAAATCTGTCAGCTTTTGTTTGAGTTTTGGTGTTTTCTGTCACTGTGGGTCAGGGTTGGACTGGGAACTAAATTCAGCTCTGGCAATGCTCATCTAGACCATTTGATGATAAAACTTGCACAACTGCTAATTCACTTGTGTCTCGTCTTTTTGCTGACACAGGTTTCCTGTAGGGGGACTTTAATTCCCTGACCTGCTTGACCCTTTAAGAAGGAGTGCACTTCCCCTTTAAAATGTCTCTGTGGGTATTTTTCCTGCTGTAATGTTGAACAGTTCCAAAGAAGTGGATGTTTATTCGTCATTTAACTCCAAACGAGGGGAGATTAATGCCACCTGGGTCAAAGTGGCTCTAAGTCCAAAGACCCTCCCTGACTGTCCACAGATAGCAGCTGACAGGGTAGAAAAGGTTCTGGAAACAACACACTGGTTGCTCTGTTTTTTACTTTCTCCAGGAAAAATGGAGGAGGGTCAGTGTTTTGGGGACTGTGAAGGTTTTCCCACTAATTATCTGCAGATGATGAACTTAATGAATTAGTTTTTCAATCTTTTTTTTAGCTGGTCTGAATAAATGTTCCTGTTCTGACAAATCAACTCCTGCCTGCTGGTCCATCCTCCCCACTCACACCACCAACCATCCTCAAGTACAACAAGGTCCAAGGAACTCTGTTACAACCCTGAAAGAATCTCAGGATGAGGGAAGCAACACAACACTGGTGTAGTCAGGTAAGAACCGCCATTTATTGTTTAGTGTCACTATAAAAGATAAAAGTTGCTTCCTAATCGTACAGATCCCCAATAACTGACTGATGCTAAAACCAGATACACTAAACCAAACCTGTCTGGCTGCACTATTCTTACCTGGAAAAACAAAATCACAACACAAGCAGCCAACACTTAGGCCTGGTGTTCAGAGTAGACAGACGGGCTACTACATGTGGTGTATGGACTAACAAATGTAGAAAGTAGGAAAGTAAGAAAACGATTTAAAACCTGCTGTCCAGTCCCAGAGCTGCTAACTAAGTAATGAATAGGAATGATGGTGAATAAGTTTGGAACCACCAGGACTCTTCCTATAGCTGGCTGTCCAGGAAACTGAGTAACCAGGCAAGAAGGGTCTAACAGCACTTCAGAAGTCCTCTACAGAGAGAACCTGCTGGAAGGACAACCATCTCAGCAGCTCTCCATCAGTCAGACCTTTATGATAGAGCAGATACAGAGAAGCTACTCTGGAGTAAAAGACATGACAGCCTGCAGAGAGTTTGTAAAATAAGATTTAAAGAACTCTGAGAGCACGAGGAGCAAGATTCTCTAATCTGATGAAACAGAAATTGAACTCTTTCTGAAGTCTGATGGTTTGTGGGAAAAATCTGTTGCACATTCTGGTTGTTCTTGATGTGATGGATTGATATCTCCTGCTGGACGGGAGGAGATTGAACAGTCCATGAGAGAGGTGGGAGGAGTCCTTCACTATGCAGAGAGCTTTTCTCCTGCATCTGTCTGTGTAAATGTCCTCAATAGCAGGGAGTGAGACTCTGATGACCCTCTCAGCCATCCTCACAACATGCTGCAGAGTCTTTCTGTTGGCTGCACTACAACTTCCATACCAGGAAGTGATGCTGCTCATCAGGACACTCTCAACAGTGCCCTGATAGAAGATGACCTTTGACCTGAAGTCCACAATTATCTCTTTAGTCTCATCGACGTTAAGAGACAGATTGTTCTTTATACACCGACCCACCAGTTGTTCCACACTGATGCTGCAGTCACCATCATGATACAGGTTTCACATTGTTGGACACAGATGAGTCTTTTCTTCGTTCTTCTTTTGCAAGGCTGAGTCAAATATGTGAAGATTCAAACGTCTGAAGTTTAACAGTGTGTGACTCCCTCTAGTGGATGTTGTGGAGTATTCTGTTGTCTTTGCTCCAAAGGTTTTTGTACAGAGTTTTGGTGTTTCCTGTCACTGTGGACTGCAGAGCACAGTAGTACACAGCAGAGTCAGACAGCTGCAGCTTCTGGATCTTCAGAGGAACTGATGGTTTGTTGAGTGTAGCATCAAATCTGTCTTTGGGGAACTCTGCAGCATTATCTCCTTCCCCAATAGTATCACGTCGCAAAACATACTTTGGGAAACCATTTACTTCTTGTTTGTACCAGAACAAATATGGACTTGAGTCAGTTGTCTTAAATGTACAATTAAGTGTAACTGTCTGTCCTTCAGTAGCAATGACATCTCCTGGTGGCTGGATCACTTTGTCTTGTCCTTTACACTCTGGGGAAGAACAGAACATGCAGAGGAAGAGATGAATCAATAAAGATGATTGATTAAAGGAGAACAATCAGCAGGTTTAAAGAGTTACCTAGCCAGAGAGTCAGAATCAGGATGTTTCTCAGCCAGTGTTTCATGTCTGCAGTGAGAGGGGAGGAGAGAGAGGAAGAACATTGATACTCTGATGGATCTGGGCCTTCACATCATTGGCCCTTCCTCTTTATCATCTGTTGAGGAAGTCTCAACATTTACATCACATTTACATTTCAGCTGTTTAGCTGCCGCTCTTATCCAGAGCAGCTCATCATGAGGAGATTGAACCTGTCAACTTTTTTAAACAGGAAGGTCTCTTTAATCAGTGAACCACCCTGGTATTCCACCATCATCATCCTCTCAATAAGCTTCATTTATTTGTTGGAAATATAAAAGAGATGTTTATATCAAAGTGTTAAGTGTCCTATCATATAACGTCTCCTTGAGCTAACATGAGGTCTGTCACCACATCTGATCAACAATGACAGAAACACAAACTGTGGAGAAAAAGGACGTTCTTGTCAAGTTCTTCTGTGTAGAGAAAATTATAATCAAGCTCACTATGAGCTGGATTAGACGTGTTTATGAAAATGTAAAAAGAAAGACACAGTAGTAAGTTTCATTTGATCAGTGAATCATGTTGTCAGTGTCCACCTGATGGCGCTGTTGTTGAATAAAAGGAGGAGTTGAAGTGTGTAAATGTTGAGTGAGGAGCTGTCAGGTTTTTGTACAGAGACTGTGGGTTTGCTGTCACTGTGGGCCTCACAGCACAGTAGTACAGAGCAGAGTCTGTCACTGCAGCAGAGGAGATCTGCAGTTTGACTCCACGCTTTTTATCATATAGTTCAGTAAAGAATCTTTTTTCAGACTTCAGGGAGTCTGCTTTGTTTGTGATGTTACTGCCTGAGATGTACATGATGAACTCTGGTGGTTTTCCTGGATATTGTCGATACCAGAAGAAATTATCTAAACTATCAGCTTCTTTGGAGTAATTGTAGGACAGAGTAACAGAGCTGCCTTCTAAACTGAACTCTTCATTGTTGACTGGAGTGAGTTCTTCACAGCTGACACCTAAAGGAAGAGATAACTCTGTTATAACATGTTGTCAAAGACTCATCAAAGGAATATGTACAACTTCATGCTCAGTTTTGAAGCAAACATCAATAGAAGTAAATATGAAGTGTGTCTCCTACCTGTTAGTGTGATCAGAAACACAGTTGAAAACAGACTTAATTGCATTGACACCATCTTGAAGACAACAAGAAACTGTGTGTGTTGTTTAGTATGAAACACCACAGTGAAAGTTTGTGTCTTTCTGTACTTCAGTGACAGTTTTGCTCCTCCCTTAATCTCCTCCTCCCTGCTCTCACAGCTCTGGCTCATAATGTCTGTCACATAATACAAACACATAATATATCCTACCACTGTAATGCAGATGATACCCAGATATACATCATTTTCTCCCCAAATGTCCTAAACAGTCTAATCCACCAGTAAAAGTGTTTACCTGAAATTAAAGAATGGATGCATCAAAACTACCTGCAGCTTAATAATAATAAAACAGAGATTCTACTGATTGGTCCACACTGCACAACTGAGCTTTTACTGATTATTACAACTCTCTGTACTCCTGTCTTAGTCAGAAGCAACTGTCATGCCTTTGTCATTTTTCTCCCCAGTGAAAAGAATCTAGACTGTTTGATACCAAACCTCTGAAGTTTAACAGTGTGTGACTCCCTCTAGTGGATGTTGTGGAGTATTTTGTTGTCTTTGCTCCAAAGGTTTTTGTACAGAGTTTTGGTGTTTCCTGTCACTGTGGGCTGCAGAGCACAGTAGTACACAGCAGAGTCTGTCACTGCAGCAGAGGAGATCTGCAGGTGGATTTGTTTTTGCACTTGTTCCACTTTAATCTCCATTACAGAGGTTAGATTATTTAATACATTCCCCAAACCATTGTGTGAGATGAGGAACTCTGGTGGTTTTCCTGGATATTGTCGATACCAGAAGAAATAATCACTAGTTGTAAGTTTGGAGTAATTATAGGACACAGTTACATTGCTGCCCTCCAAACTGTGCTCTTCATTCTTGACTGCAGTGAGATCTTCACAGCTGACACCTGCATGAGAATATTTAAATCCAGCAGTTAGTGAACAAATGGACATTTTCTTGGGCTACTTGTTCTGTGCTTCAGTAACTATGTAGCTGCTTTAATTACATGATCAGATATGAATGTTGTTGCCATTGAATTTAAGTCCAAGAGATGAAATGAAAATGTGACTCACCAGTGAATATACAGAGGAGCAGAGCTGCCACTAAAAGCAACATGTTGAAAGATAAACAGCTCAGTAATCATCACAGTCAACTTTCTGAAGTCTGCTTACTTTCTGATGGGGACAGCTGGGCTTCTCCCATCTGTAAAGGAAGCCCCTCCTCCCTTAATGACATCACTTATCACTGACATCACTGATCCCTGCAGGGGGGGGGGGGTGTATACTGATATCCCACCAGTTATACCACCATCACAAGACTTTTCTTCTTCTCTTATGTCTTCATTGTCAACATCAAAGCTTTATGTAAAGATGAAGATGAACTCTTTTTCTATATTAAAAACTCTTGTAACAGTCTTTTCTGTAGTTCAGTGGCAGTTTAGCTCTGAATAATATTGTGTTTTCCACTGCTGTGATTCTGGCTTTCATGACTTCAGACTTTTATCAGGTAGATAACAGTAAAACACTGACAACTGACACTTGTCAGTACCTGAAGACAACATGAAGTCAGTGACCATATCTCATCACACTGGTAGTTCAAACAGTGGAGGCAGCAACGAAACATACACTTTCATACATCATCAGGATGGCTGCTGGTTGGGTTCATTATGTTGTTCGGCTCAATCCATCAAACATCCTGAAAATAACTGGACATCTACACATTTAAGTAAAGTTTTCACTTTTACAAGAAACTGAAATTTCAACTTGAAGGATTATTTTCTGTAATTTTTGATGAAGTTTTGGAAACTTTTGATGACAGTTCTGATTAATCTGGAATCTCTTTGCAGTGCATCAACTGGAGGCTGTGATTAAAGAAAGAAAGGCAGAAAGTGAACAGTCAGTTCTTGAAGTTGATGTGTTGGAAGCAGGAAAAATGGACCAGCGTAAGGATCTGAGTTACTCTGACAAGAGCCAAATTGTGATGATTATATGACTGGGTCAGAGCATCTCCAGGACAGCAGGCCTTGTGTGGTGTTCCCAGTATGCAGTGGTCACTACTTAACAAAAGTGGTCCAAGGAATGACAACCAATGAACCTTTGACTGGGTCATGGTCACGTGGAAAAGAAGACCAGCTCATCTGGTCCAATCCAACAGAAGAGCTATTGTTGCTCAAATTGCTGAAAAAGTCGTTGCTGGTTATGATATACAGGAGTCAGAACACACAGAGCATCACAGCTTGTTGTGTTTGAGGCTGTGAGGCTGCAGACCGGTCACAGTGCCCATGATGACCACTGTCCACCACTGAAAGCTCCTACAATGGGAACGTCAGTGTTACAACTGAACCATGGAGCAGTGGAAGAAGGTGGCCTGGTCTGATGTATCAGGTTTTATTTTACATCATGTGGACGGTTGGGTGCATGTGCATCATTTACATGGGAAGAGATGGCACCAGGATGCATTATGGGAAGAAGGCCAGCTGGCAGAGAGGCAGTGTGATGCTCTGAGTGATGTTCTGCTTGGAAACTTTGGGTCCTGACATTCATGTGGAAGTTACTTTGACATGAACTACATACCTAAACATTGCTACAGAACAAGTACCTCCCTTCATGGCAAAGCTGTTACCTGATGGCAGTGACTTCTTTCAGCAGGACAATGCACCCTGACACACTACCAAAACTGTTGGTTTGAGGAACATGATGAAGGGTTCTAGGTGTTGCCTCGGCCTCCAAGTTCCTCAGATCTCAATCTGATTGAGCATCTGTAGGATGTGCTGAATAAAGAAGTGTGATCCATATTGGTCCCACCTCTTAACTTCCAGGACTTAAAGGATCTGCTGTTAACATCTTAGTACCAGATACCTGAGGACACCTTCAGAGGTCTCATGTGTGAGTGTCTGTAACAAGGTAGTGGTTTGAATGTTTTGGCTGTTTGTGTATGTTTGATGGTGTCTTGTGTTTGAAGCATCATCCAGCTGGTTTGTCATTGATGTGGATTTGCTGCTCATGTGAATCCTCCCACAGTGTTTCATTAGCAGCTGTAACCACAGTGACTCTGATAAAACAGGAATTAGCAGAATCCATCTGATATGAAGCTGTGGTTTGAATACCACTTCCCTCCTCTTTGAAGAGTAGTCACATATCTGTGTTCAGGTTTTTGTACAGCCTCTTCTACACTTTCTATCACTGTGTGTCTAGAGCACAGTAGTAGAGAGCTGTGTCTGCCAGGGTTAGTCTCTGTATGGTCAGCGCAGTTGATGTTGGTGATGTTTTGGATTTATATCTATCTTTATTCTCATCAGGAATATATTGATAACTGCTACCTGATTTTGCTCCTTTCCAGAGTATAAACTCAGGTGCCTGAAGGTCAGAAAGATGTTTGTACCAGAAAAGGAGAACACCCCCCGCAGTTGTCTCATATGTACATGTGAGTGTGACAGATTCTCCTTCTCTTCTACTGACTTCATGTTGTTCAGGATAGATTTTGTCTCCAGCTATTAGTCCTGGAAAAAGTAGAGAAAATGAAGCCATTAGACTAACATTGTTCATGAGGCTGAGAGGAAAAGACAGTGGAAAATATCAACTGTACAGTGTTACTCTGTGGACACAAACTGATCAACTGTTCATTTGACTGATTTCTATAGAAATCATCTTCCAAGGTGTTACCTAGTGAAGGAAACATGTTGTATTAAAGTTCTGTTCCAGAGTGAAATATCCATCATTTGTAAAATATCACACAATGACAAAAACATACGTACCTACAAGAGTTGAAAAGAGTAAAATGACAGCGAGTGTTTCCATGTTTCCAGAAGTGAAATGCTGTAACTGAATGTTCAGTGTGAATAAGTGTTGAGTGGTTTTGTGAGTTGTGTTTGGTCTGATGTTCACAGCTGGAATCAAACAGCTCTCTGCCATGCAGCCACCTCTGCAGTCAGTAGGAGGAGACTCATATGTCAAATTACATTCATTTCTAAAAGTCTTCATCACAGCTGTCAATCAATCTCAATCTTTATTTGTATAGCGCTAAATCACAACAAAGTCATCTTAAGGCACTTTACACATAGAGCAGGTTCTACACTGTACTCTTCAGGTTTTAATTTTAAAGAGACCCAACATTCCCACATGAGCAAGTACTTAGCGACAATGGCAAGAAAAAACTCCCTTTTAACAGGAAGAAACCTCAGAACCAGAACCAGGCTCAAAGTGGGAGAACATCTGCCTCGACCGGTTGGGGTAGAGAGGAGAGAGAGAGAAGCACATTGAAGGTCCGGGACTGGAATCTGTCATCCGGACGTCTACAGGCCCAGATTACCTGTGAGACGAGAAAACATAGACAAGTCTGGGGAAGAAGTTTAGCTTATTGATGCATTAATAGTACATGAATGTTATTGGATATAGATGGATGGATAGAGAGAGAGAGGAGGAGAGAGGAGCTCAGTGCATCATGGAGGTAGGAGTCCCCCGGCAGTCTAAGCCTATAGCAGCATAAACTAGGAGCTGGTCCAGGACAAGCCTGGCCGGCCCTAACTATAAGCTTTATCAAAAAGGAAGGTTTTAAGCCTACTCTTAAATGTCCGAAACTGGGAGATGGTTCCACAGGAGAGGAGCCTGATAACTGAAGGCTCTGCCTCCCATTCTACTTTTAGATATACTAGGTACCACAAGTAGGCCTGCATGTTGGGAGCGCAGTGTTCTAGTAGAGTCATAAGGTACTATAAGCTCTTTAAGGTATGATGGAGCCTGACCATTAAGAGCTTTAAAAGTGAGGAGAAGGATTTTAAATTCTATTCTAGATTTTACAGGAAGCCAATGCAGTGAAGCTAAAATAGGAGTAATGTGATCTCTCTTTCTAGTTTTTGTCAGAACGCGTGCAGCTGCATTCTGGACCAGTTGGAGAGTCTTTAGAGATTTGTTAGGACAGCCAGATAATAATGAATTACAATAATCCAGCCTAGAAGTAACAAATGCATGGATTAGTTTTTCAGCCTCATTTTGAGACAGGATGTGTCTGATTTTTTTAAATGTAAGCTTTGTCTCATGAGGGAAAAGAATCTAGACTGTTTGATACCAAACCTCTGAAGTTTAACAGTGTGTGACTCCCTCTAGTGGATGTTGTGGAGTATTCTGTTGTCTTTGCTCCAAAGGTTTTTGTACAGAGTTTTGGTGTTTCCTGTCACTGTGGGCTTCACAGCACAGTAGTACACAGCAGAGTCTGTCACTGCAGCAGAGGAGATCTGCAGGTTGACGCCACGCTTTTCTCCAGACAGTTTAGCAGAGAACCTTTTGTTAAGTGAGTCTGCAGGTCTTGAGCTGTTCAATCCGGAGATGTACATGATGAACTCTGGTGGTTTTCCTGGATATTGTCGATACCAGAAGAAATTATCATTACCATCAGCTACTTTGGAGTATTTGTAGGACAGAGTAACAGAGCTGCCTTCTAAACTGAACTCTTCATTGTTGACTGGAGTGAGTTCTTCACAGCTGACACCTAAAGGAAGAGATAACTCTGTTATAACATGTTGTCAAAGACTCATCAAAGGAATATGTACAACTTCATGCTCAGTTTTGAAGCAAACATCAATAGAAGTAAATATGAAGTGTGTCTCCTACCTGTTAGTGTGATCAGAAACACAGTTGAAAACAGACTTAATTGCATTGACACCATCTTGAAGACAACAAGAAACTGTGTGTGTTGTTTAGTATGAAACACCACAGTGAAAGTTTGTGTCTTTCTGTACTTCAGTGACAGTTTTGCTCCTCCCTTAATCTCCTCCTCCCTGCTCTCACAGCTCTGACTCATAATGTCTGTCACATAATACAAACACATAATATATCCTACCACTGTTATGCAGATGATACCCAGATATACATCATCTTCTCCCCAAATGTCCTAAACAGCCTAATCCACCAGTTAAAGTGTTTACCTGAAATTAAAGAATGGATGCATCAAAACTACCTGCAGCTTAATAATAATAAAACAGAGATTCTACTGATTGGTCCACACTGCACAACTGAGCTTTTATTTATTCTAGACTTGATTATTATAACTCTCTGTACTCCTGTCTTAGTCAGAAGCAACTGTCATGCCTTTGTCATTTTTCTCCCCAGTGAAAATAATCTAGACTGTTTGATACCAAACCTCTGAAGTTTAACAGTGTGTGACTCCCTCTAGTGGATGTTGTGGAGTATTCTGTTGTCTTTGCTCCAAAGGTTTTTGTACAGAGTTTTGGTGTTTCCTGTCACTGTGGGCTGCAGAGCACAGTAGTACACAGCAGAGTCAGACAGCTGCAGCTTCTGGATCTTCAGAGGAACTGATGTCCCGTTGACTGTAGCATCAAATCTGTCTCTCTTGAAATCAGGAGAATTAACGCCTGTTCCAGACTTGAAACGTTGCAAAACATACTTTGGGAAATCATTCACTTCTTGTTTGTACCAGAACAAATATGGACTTGAGTCAGTTGTCTTAAATGTACAATTAAGTGTAACTGTCTGTCCTTCAGTAGCAATGACATCTCCTGGTGGCTGGATCACTCTGTCTTGTCCTTTACACTCTGGGGAAGAACAGAACATGCAGAGGAAGAGATGAATCAATAAAGATGATTGATTAAAGGAGAACAATCAGCAGGTTTAAAGAGTTACCTAGCCAGAGAGTCAGAATCAGGATGTTTCTCAGCCAGTGTTTCATGTCTGCAGTGAGAGGGGAGGAGAGAGAGGAAGAACATTGATACTCTGATGGATCTGGGCCTTCACATCATTGGCCCTTCCTCTTTATCATCTGTTGAGGAACTCTCAACATTTACATCACAATTACATTTCAACTGTTTCGCTGCCGCTCTTATCCAGAGCATCTCATCATGAGGAGATTGAACCTGTCAACTTTATTAAACAGGAAGGTCTCTTTAATCAGTGAACCACCCTGGTATTCCACCATCATCATCATCATCCTCTCAATAAGCTTCATTTATTTGTTGGAGATATAAAAGAGATGTTTATATCAAAGTGTTAAGTGTCCTATCATATAACGTCTCCTGGAGCTAACATGAGGTCTGTCACCACATCTGATCAACAATGACAGAAACACAAACTGTGGAGAAAAAGGACGTTCTTGTCAAGTTCTTCTGTGTAGAGAAAATTATAATCAAGCTCACTATGAGCTGGATTAGACGTGTTTATGAAAATGTAAAAAGAAAGACACAGTAGTAAGTTTCATTTGATCAGTGAATCATGTTGTCAGTGTCCACCTGATGGCGCTGTTGTTGAATAAAAGGAGGAGTTGAAGTGTGTAAATGTTGAGTGAGGAGCTGTCAGGTTTTTGTACAGAGACTGTGGGTTTGCTGTCACTGTGGGCCTCACAGCACAGTAGTACAGAGCAGAGTCTGTCACTGCAGCAGAGGAGATCTGCAGTTTAACTCCACGCTTTTCTCCAGACAGTTTAGCAGAGAACCTTTTGTTAAGTGAGTCTGCAGGTCTTGAGTTGTTCAATCCTGAGATGTACATGATGAACTCTGGAGGTTTTCCTGGATATTCTTGGTACCAGAAGAAGTCATCACCACTAGCTATAGTTTTGGAGTAATTGTAGGACAGAGTAACAGAGCTGCCTTCTAAACTGTACTCTTCATTGTTGACTGGAGTGAGTTCTTCACAGCTGACACCTAAAGGAAGAGATAACTCTGTTAGAGTTAATGTTTAAAATGTTTCATCAGTGAAATTCCTTTTTAATTCAATAAGCAATAAAATATTATGCAGTAGTTAATTTGTTCACCTACCTGTCAGTGTGATGAGAAACAAAGTCAGAAACAGACTAAAGTGCACTGACAGCATCTTAAAACCAGCTGTGTTTGTTCTGAAGTCCACAGTGAAAGTTTGTGTCTTCTCTGAACTTCAGTCACAGGTTTTCTCCTCCTCTTCAGCTCTGTTCGTTCTTCCTGCTGCTGTCTGTCTCTTCACAACAAACTGTGATCACCTGACAAAAGCAGAATTATCTGGAATTTGTAGCTTCTTCATAAATTATGTAAATATTACTTTGTGAGAACAGTAAATGTAATATGCTTTGACTTTAATCTAAATGTTTTATACAGTGGGGCAAAAAAGTATTTAGTCAGCCACCAATTGTGCAAGTTCTCCCACTTAAAAGATGAGAGATGCCTGTAATTTTCATCGAAGACAGACTTCAACTATGAGAGACAGAATGGGGGGAAAGAATCCAGGAAATCACATTGTAGGATTTTAATGAATTAATTGGTAAATTCCTCAGTAAAATAAGTTTTTGATCTCCTACAAACAAGCAAGATTTCTGGCTCTCACAGACCTGTAACATCTTCTTTAAGAGGCTCCTCTGTCCTCCACTCGTTACCTGTATTAATGGCACCTGTTTGAACTCGTTATCAGTATAATAGTCACCTTACCACAACCTCAAACAGTCACACTCCAAACTCCACTATGGCCAAGACCAAAGAGCTGTCAAAGGACACCAGAAACAAAATTGTAGACCTGCACCAGGCTGGGAAGACTGAATCTGCAATAGGTAAGCAGCTCGGTGTGAAGAAATCAACTGTGGGAGCAATTATTAGAAAATGGAAGACATACAAGACCACTGATAATCTCCCTCGATCTGGGGCTTCACGCAAGATCTCACCCCGTGGTGTCAAAATGATCACAAGAACGGTGAACAAAAACCCCAGAACCACACGGGGGGACCTAGTGAATGACTTGCAGAGAGCTGGGACCAAAGTAACAAATGCTACCATCAGTAACACACTACGCCGCCAGGGACTGAAATCCTGCAGTGCCAGACGTGTCCCCCTGCTTAAGCCAGTACATGTCCAGGCCCGTCTGAAGTTCGCTAGAGAGCATTTGGATGATCCAGAAGAGGATTGGGAGAATGTCATATGGTCAGATGAAACCAAAATAGAACTTTTTGGTAAAAACTCAACTTGTCGTGTTTGGAGGAGAAAGAATGCTGAGTTGCATCCAAAGAATACCATTCCTACTGTGAAGCATGGGGTGGAAACATCATGCTTTGGGGCTGTTTTTCTGCAAGGGGACCAGGACAACTGATCCGTGTAAAGGAAAGAATGAATGGGGCCATGTATCGTGAGATTTTGAGTGAAAACCTTCCATTAGCAACGGCATTGAGGATGAAACGTGGCTGGGTCTTTCAGCATGACAATGATCCCAAACACACCGCCCGGGCAACGAAGGAGTGGCTTCGTAAGAAGCATTTCAAGGTCCTGGAGTGGCCTAGCCAGTCTCCAGATCTCAACCCCATAGAAAATCCTTGGAGGGAGTTGAAAGTCCGTGTTGCCCAGCAACAGCCCCAAAACATCACTGCTCTACAGGAGATCTGCATGGAGGAATGGGCCAAAATACCAGCAACAGTGTGTGAAAACCTTGTGAAGACTTACAGAAAACGTTTGACCTCTGTCATTGCCAACAAAGTGAATATAACAAAGTATTGAGATGAACTTTTGTTATTGACCAAATACTTATTTTCCACCATAATTTGCAAATAAATTCTTTAAAAATCAGACAATGTGATTTTCTGGATTTTATTTTCTCATTTTGTCTCTCATAGTTGAGGTATACCTATGATGAAAATTACAGGCCTCTCTCATCTTAAGTGGGAGAACTTGCACAATTGGTGGCTGACTAAATACTTTTGCCCCGCTGTAGATATGAATGTAGTCAGAGACTGCTCCATACAAATATGAGCTCATTTAATTTATGAGTTAACTGTTATTAAGTATGTGATGTGTCAAACAGGTCAGTTTCCAAAGAGGGTCCCTTATATTTCACAGATACTAAATGATGACCTTAATGCAATAGTTGATACCAAATGATGTTCATGTATAACTCTGTAGAGTAAGAGCAGAGTAGAGACTGTAATCAATATCTCAGCAAAAAAATTACAATATTTTCAGCAGAACAGACGAATCACAGAATTATTACAAATCCTCAACAGGCCCAGTAGAAGTCAAAGTCATTGGTTTCTAATTTTGAGAATTATTTTAATAAAACAATCAATATTTCCTCTACTGACAATTCACACCAAAAATATGAACTTAAATAAAATGCCGACCAATACTACATGAATGTAAATCACTTCTAATAAATTGTGATTATATCAACAGGAGCAAAGGAAATATTTGCAGCAAATGCAAACCTCTGAAGTTTAACAGTGTGTGACTCCCTCTAGTGGATGTTGTGGAGTATTCTGTTGTCTTTGCTCCAAAGGTTTTTGTACAGAGTTTTGGTGTTTCCTGTCACTGTGGGCTGCAGAGCACAGTAGTACACAGCAGAGTCTGTCACTGCAGCAGAGGAGATCTGCAGATCAACACGTTTCTCTGTTGAGTTAATGTGAGCTGAGAAATCAGAATCAGTTGGATAAATCGATCCGTCCTCTGTGATGTAGAGCAGGAACTCTGGTCTGGATCTCTGGTATTGTCGGTACCACTGGATATTGTAGATAGCACCTTCATATCTACAGTACAGCTTGATGTTTCCTCCCTCTGCAACATGTTCTTCAGTATTTTCTGGCTTTATGCTGTTCATGGAGCC
The DNA here is from genome assembly GCF_963691925.1 of Scomber scombrus. Lineage (NCBI taxonomy): Eukaryota > Metazoa > Chordata > Actinopteri > Scombriformes > Scombridae > Scomber > Scomber scombrus. The sequence continues at coordinate 31,096,056 of NC_084980.1, forward strand.
CAATGCTGCAAAATGAATCATTCATGTCAGTTAGTCTGCAAGAGATTTTAAAAGAGACTCAGCAGAGGTTCTTGACTTTTACTGTCATCTTTGATAATTTAAAATGCATTAAAAAGCCAACATGTTCTTTCTGTTTGTGAATTGACTTCCACAAAATCATCCAGCTGTGAAAAACAGATATGTGGTTAATACATCAGGTAAAATGAGACTTTGATCTGTGTTCTAACACTCACCTATAAAGTGAGATAAAAGTATAAAGAGGTAAAGCAACATGTCTTTGGAGTTGTTGAAAGCAAACAGACAGCAGATGATCAATGTTCTTCCACTGCAGTAGAATGAAGAAACTAAACAGCCTCTCTGCTGCACAGCCCTTCTCCTCAGCATCAAGCTGATTGGGATTTGACTTCCTCAAACATTTCTGCTCTGGAGACAGAAATAATCTCATTGGTTGAGTTGAACCTCAGTGGGCGGGACAACCCTCTTGTTATGTGATAAAAAGAGGACGTGATGGTGACAAGCTCTGAGATATTCGGTACAGCAATTAGCTTGGAAAGGTTTAGAAAGAATCAAGGAACTATTGTGTTTGATGGTGTCTTGTGTTTGAAGCATCATCCAGCTGGTTTGTCATTGATGTGGATTTGCTGCTCATGTGAATCCTCCCACAGTGTTTCATTAGCAGCTGTAACCACAGTGACTCTGATAAAACAGGAATTAGCAGAATCCATCTGATATGAAGCTGTGGTTTGAATACCACTTCCCTCCTCTTTGAAGAGTAGTCACATATCTGTGTTCAGGTTTTTGTACAGCCTCTTCTACACTTTCTATCACTGTGTGTCGAGAGCACAGTAGTAGAGAGCTGTGTCTGCCAGGGTTAGTCTCTGTATGGTCAGCTCAGTTGATGTTGGTGATGTTTGGGATTCATATCTATCTTTATTCTCAGCAGGAATATATTGATAACTGCTATATGATTTTGCTCCTTTGTAGAGTATAAACTCAGGTGCCTGAAGGTCTGAATCATGTTTGTACCAGTAAAGGTAAACATTATCCTCAGTTGTCTCATATGTACATGTGAGTGTGACAGTTTGTTCTTCTCTTCCACTGACTTCATGTTGTTGAGGATAGATTTTGTCTCCAGCTATTAGTCCTGGAAAAAGTAGAGAAAATGAAGCCATTAGACTAACATTGTTCATGAGGCTGAGAGGAGAAGACAGTGGAAAATGTCAACTGTACAGTGTTACTCTGTGGACACAAACTGATCAAAACACACATTTATGCTCTGAACTCTGGATACTAGAAATATAAAGCTGGAAAAGTCAGTCAGTACAATTTACATATATTTGTACAAGATGATAAAAACATGAAGTGTTTTCTATGTTACCAAAGAAAAGAGCAGCAAGAATAATCCACAGCCAATGTTCCATCTCTACAACAAGGTTTAAATCAACAGGAGAAACTATGTGATGTTCAACATTCAGTGTGAGAATTGTTCTCTTCACAGCAGCAGGTATTATTGACAGAATGGTTGAACACAGTGCAGAAGTAGTGCACCGCCTACTTGATAATGTGGCCCTCTAGTGGAGGTAAAAAGTTCAGTACAACAGTGTGGAAAAAAGGCTTCCAGCAGCTTGTCAGGGTGTCAGCTTGTGTTTTTGTACAGAGACTGTGGGTTTGCTGTCACTGTGGGCCTCACAGCACAGTAGTACAGAGCAGAGTCTGTCACTGCAGCAGAAGATCCATTTGGGTTTTATCTCCACTCACATTAAAAGACAGTCCAGGTACTGGATTTGATAGTGCAGTTCCTATTCATGAATGAGAGATGAGGAACTCTGGTGGTTTTCCTGGATATTGTCGATACCAGAAGAAATTATCAAGACCAGTTGCAGCTTGAGAGTAATTGTAGGACAGAGTAACAGAGCTGCCTTCTAAACTGTACTCTTCATTGTTGACTGGAGTGAGTTCTTCACAGCTGACACCTAAAGGAAGAGATAACTCTGTTATAACATGTAAAAGTCACAATGGATTAATCCCAAATGTTATAACATGTATAATGTAACATACCTGTTAAAATGGATAGAAACACCAAAGAAAGTAGACAATGATCCATTGACAGCATGTTGAATAAAGGTAATGTTTGTGGTTTGTGTATTGAACTCTGCTGAATATGGAAGTTCCTCTCTCTTCTATAGTTCAGTAACAGCTTAGCTCCTCCCTGAATCTCTCCGTCTCCTCTTAGATCTGTATTTTCACTTCTCTCAGTTACACTTCCTCCTGGTTAACAGACTGGTAGCAGCATTTTCTATCAGCTGGATGTGGGAAGTGTTATTTACTGATCCTTATATACAGGAAGTTACAGAAATATCCCTATACACAACACATCACTGTTCAATATTATTGTGCTGTAAATTAAAGGAAAGCTCAGGGTCAAAGGTCAGACTCATACTGACAGCAGTATTCTTCTTGTTATCAACAATCTAAGATACAAGACCAGCTGCTGACATTACAGGATTTTAATGGAACATATAAAGATGTGTCATCAGCATGTTGTGAGATCCAGTATTGATCCCTGTGGTACACCACAAGAATTCACTTCTTCTGAAAGAGAGAAAGAGCAGCTTTACAAAGTGTTTGATACCAAACCTCTGAAGTTTAACAGTGTGTGACTCCCTCTAGTGGATGTTGTGGAGTATTCTGTTGTCTTTGCTCCAAAGAACTTATGAAATGAAATTTATTTATTGATTTTTAATACACAAATTGACAATAATAAAATGTGAAATTAAGAGAGTAGATTTCATTATACTTTTTTATGACTGGAAATCTGCTTGGAAATTGACTGGAAATAAAACATGTACTCATCCCGGCAAGTCACACTGATCATATTCTGATTCCAAGACATTTTTTTGTTATATTGTTACTATAGCGCCCCCTGTATATTGTTTATAAATGTGTATATAGCCTAATCATGGACTCTAAAAAAACAACTTTATGTAATACAATCCTTTTGCACTAACACTAAGTAACTTTTACTGTCGCAGTATTAAGTACATCTTACTAGTCAGTATCAAGTGTAATGTACTTTATTCTCAACTTAACATCCCTGAAATATTAAGTAAATGTTCATCAAATTTAAGCATAAATTATATTTATTTAAACTAATTAATTAAAGTCTATTTCACTTTTTTCACAGACAGGAACATCACTGTTATGAAATTATTAAGTAAATCTTATCATTAAGAGAGTAGATTTTATTATACTTTTTTATTTTATGTTTTCACTGATTCAAATACATTGCGATGAAATAAAGTCTACAATTCTGAATAGGCCTTCTGTGAGCAGCTAATGTAAAGCTAGCCAAGCTTAATGAAGAAGACAGTTTCTTACCTCGAGAGAAGGATCAAAGTGGAGAGCTTTATTTCTGTCTCCATATGTTAATGAGGTGGGCGGTTCTAACATTAGTCTAACATTAGTCCTAAGGTCCGTGTAAAGTAAGTATGAATAAATATGTTACCACAGAAAGTGTGTTGTTAACCACCCTGCTGAATGTGAATGATTTAAAAAAAAAAAAAGCCAAATTTGTGAAATTAGGCTTCAAAGTTGTGTAAAATTCAGCCACTTTCTCTGCTCCCAAACACTGTGGGAGTGCCTGCCAAGTTCGCTGAAGCCCCGCCCCCTACCAAGTGTCACCTGTCAATCAAAGTCACCACCTCTACCCACTCTAGAGAGAGAGAGAGAGAGAGAGAGTATCAATACTAGCTCGGTTAACTGGCAAAACAGACAGACATGAATTAGCCAATCGCAAAAAAGTAGCTCAGTTTCTGCCCAGCAACAGGTTGCTAAGGGCAGCCAAGGTTCTACGGTTGCTACGGCGATGTAAGAATCTGCTTGGAAATTCTCAAAATGCCCCAGAATTTGGCTTCTGACAAGGTCCCGAACAATTGCAAACTGTGAGTAAACCGTAACTCCTGTCCAAAAACCGAAAACACTGTCAGAGACACAGAAGCCGGCAGATTCTGACAGTGTTTATTTTATTCAGATATTCATTAAAATGAGCGAATAAGCTCAGTGCGAAGACAGAGTGAGATTCTTTTTTTTTTTAAAGACGATTTCATTAGGGTCAATGGGGAGCGAGACAGGTATTGCCGCCGGTCTCTGCCCCCCCGTTTAAATTTTGTGCAGACCCCGCCTGTCAATGTCACATTTTATGAATCCCAACAACTATGTCGACATTTTGACAAAAAATTATTTGTTTCCTATTCACAGTTTGGCCGTGAGCTCAAGTTAAAAATAAAAAATTAGGTTCATTTTTTACTGCTTCTCACACTCAAGCTAACTGACGCTTCCACTCTAACTTTGAAGAAAAAGTGATTTCCACTCCTCGTTTGACTGCTCATAGTTTGAAAAGTTTACATGTTATGTAAAAACTGTTTGGTATTTTGGAGAGAGCACAAGTTTTCCTCCGTTTTAAAGTGTGAATCACATTTCTACGTGCAGGTATGACAGAGGTAGGTGACTCTGAAAAAAAGGTGACATTTTGTGGTTTAAAAAAAATAATCCCATTTTCAATGGAGAAATTTCCCGGTATTTTGGGAATAACTTTGGGAAAAAGTTCAAATTCAAATATGAGCTCATTGAATTTATGAGTTAACTGTTATTAAGTATGTGATGTGTCAAACAGGTCAGTTTCCAAAGAGGGTCCCTTATATTTCACAGATACTAAATGATGACCTTAATGCAATAGTTGATACCAAATGATTTTCATGTATAACTCTGTAGAGTAAGAGCAGAGTAAAGACTGTAATCAATACCTCAGGAAAAAAAGTACAATATTTTCATAATGCAAAATATGTTCAGCAGAACATCCAATCGAAAATATTTTTTTTTATTATTATTCACCAATTAACCAAGACAGCAATGACTTGTCGAGTCATTTCATGCAAGTCTAAGTCAAGTCTCAAGTCATGGATAGCATGACTACAATACTACATGAATGTAAATCTCTTCTAATAAATTGTGATTATATCAACAGGAGCAAAGGAAATATTTGCAGTAAATGCAAACCTCTGAAGTTTAACAGTGTGTGACTCCCTCTAGTGGATGTTGTGGAGTATTCTGTTGTCTTTGCTCCAAAGGTTTTTGTACAGAGTTTTGGTGTTTCCTGTCACTGTGGGCTGCAGAGCACAGTAGTACACAGCAGAGTCTGTCACTGCAGCAGAGGAGATCTGAAGGTGGATTTGTTTTTGATTCACTCAAATCTCCATTACAGAGGTTAGATTATTAATTACATTTCCAGAACCTGAGTGAGAGATGAGCAAATCCGGTCGTTTTCCTGGATATTGTCGATACCAGAAGAAAGAATCACTGGTTGAAAGTTTTGGATAATTATAGGACACAGTAACATTGCTGCCCTCCAAACTGTGCTCTTCATTATTGACTGCAGTGAGATCTTCACAGCTGACACCTGCATGAGAATATTTAAATCCAGCAGTTAGTGAACAAATGGACATTTTCTTGGGCTTCTTGTTCTGTGCTTCAGTAACTATGTAGCTGCTTTAATTACATGATCACATATGAATGTTGTTGCCATTGAATTTAAGTCCAAGAGATGAAATGAAAATGTGACTCACCAGTGAATATACAGAGGAGCAGAGCTGCCACTAAAAGCAACATGTTGAAAGATAAACAGCTCAGTAATCCTCACAGTCAACTTTCTGAAGTCTGCTTACTTTCTGATGGGGACAGCTGGGCTTCTCCCATCTGTAAAGGAAGCCCCTCCCCCTTAATGACATCACTGTGACATCACTGATCCCTGCAGGGGGGGTGTATACTGATATCCCACCAGTTATATGACCATACATACAGACTGTTTTAGAAACATTTAGTTGAAGGCATGAAGCATTTAGACAAATGTAGATGCAGCTCATTGCAGTGGTTAATCTTTAATACATTACAATAATCTTTATTGTCCCGCTTAGGGAAAATTGTCTTGGACTCAGCAAATGCGCCATAAATGCCTAAACAGCCACAATGACAACAAACAGTACATCACCAGCCTTACCATCCCAACAACAGTTACATAACAGTATTGCAAATATCCCATAATATTACACTCAACACATACATACACCAATGGGAAAAATACATGCTAAAAGATCACTATAATAAAAGCACTATAAAATTGTTGCACAATCTTCGTCCTCAAGCAGCATTGTTTAGGAGTTTGATGGAGGTTGGAACAAATGAATTCTTAAGACGGTTGAGTTTGAAGTTAGTGTCATAGGCGCCGAAACCGTGGGTGCTCCGGGGCCCGGGCACCCACGGGAATTCATGAGCACCCACGGGATCCAGCTGACATTTTTTTTTAATCAAACACGTACTTCGGACGAGACTAGCGGTTTCTCTGTTAAAACACTGTAACTCCTACCGTTGTTCCTACTTAGACTTATTATAGACGTCCGATTGGGATATATAGCGCTCTATTTAAAATATGTTTGCATAAAGCTGCGCAGAGAAGTGTTGTCATTTACTTAATAAAGGAGGTTTTGGACCTGTGCCAAGGGTGTGGATCGCTGCCCTGATACGCGTGCGCGCACACACAGACACACCCACACACACACACACGCTACCACTCTCCTGCCCAACGAAGCAGCTGCTGTACAGGTACACACCAAAAATGTCTTTAAGATTTCAGCAGAAAAACTTGTTGGAAACACCTGTCAAACCGCAGTGTGGTGCTATGCAGCAGATCAGCTTTGGGACACGATTCCAGATGATACATTTATGACCATTCTAAATCTTACAGCAACATCGTTCTCAGTTCCTTACTTCTAATTTTTGGTTATAAAGCGTCTCACGAATGCAATGAAATGTAGGCTATGATAATGTAATGTAGCCTAATGATTTTCACTCTTGATTTATTTTATTTTATTGTCATCTCATCTGTTAAAGATAGGCTATTTTTGTGAAGCGTTTCAAACGCACTCATGTTTAAATCTGTTATAGGCTACAACCAGTAGCAAGACCTGTCTAAATCAACTGATTTAGCCTAGTTTATGAATGGAATCAGTTATCTTGGGCAATGTGATTGTGTTTAACTTGTTTGATTGCAATCAACCAGCGTTCAGTATCAGCCTGTTGTTTTACCTGTTGAATTTCCTGATACAACTTCATGGTTACTCAGCTAAATAAATTAAGCTACTCAGTTAAAAAAAAATGCAATGCCTAGGACTCACGTTGACAGTGCCAAAGTTAGGCTACTCGCCTTGCAATAAGAGGTAAATAAACGTTTCAAATGGAAAGCACTTGTTTGACTTTACGCTCCTTTATTCAGAGCGAACAACGTTTCGCCTCTGTGCGTTCTGTTCGCTCAGGCATTAAATAAGCGTTTCTTTTATTGTCCTGGACATTATTTTAGCCTAACTCTAAACCAGTTAATAGAAATATTTTCATGATGTCTGAAACCTTTGAGTGTCGAAAATTTGGAGGAGGGGAGTCAGATTAAAAGTGCCAATGGAGATGGCGCGCACCCATCCGTTAGCAGCCTATCCAAACTCAATGCAGGGATAAAAGCACCACCCTTGATAAAATGTAGGCTAGATCTTTTAGCAAAGTGATATTACCACACTACAACACATGTACTAGGCTGGCTACAGATTGATTTGTCATATTACAAAGCTCAGCTTGACTGCTTTACCTTGTTTTCATCCCGGGAAATAGTTTTGGTCATAAGTGCCATCGGTTGTGTCGCGTCAAGCGTTTGCCGTGTAATTCCATTTTCGATTTAAATTTAAATAGGTTATTTTATTGTAAAATATTGATGCGATATGCACAGGGAAAATAAATAGGACTATATGAAACGTTATTATGCAATTTATGGGTCGCGACCCCCAGTTGGGAACCGCGAGCACCCACGGGCAAAAACAAAAGTCGGCGCCTATGGTTAGTGTCTCTATATCGTCTGCCCGATGGTAGGAGCTCATATTATGGGATGGCTCAGTCACTATCCTTTGGGCTTGCCTAAGAACAGTTTGTTCATATATAGACTGCAAGCTCTGATAGTTACTTCTTCCTATCAGCCTCATGGCCGTGTGCACCAGATAAGCGAGTTTAGGTTTCAGTTTTGCAGTAAGGTTGTAAAACCAGGCTGACATCCCATATCTAAGCTCTCTAGGACCGCCTGGTAGAATAAAAACATGATGCTTTTGTCCACAACATACTCTCAGTCTGCGCAAAAAATACAGTCTTTGCTGTAAATGGGAACACAGACTTTCAACATGGACACTCCAACTAAAAGTGTCATCTAAGTGACTCCCAGATACTTGTATGAGCTGACCTGCTCAATGGGTGAGTCATGTATGACAACAGGACTATAGTCCCCTACTGATCTCGGGTCTAAGACCATCTCTTTATTTATTTTTTTTTACATTCAAAATGAGATGATGAGCATCACACTATTGCACAAAGTTTTCTATTTCAGAAAAATAGGCTGAAGGGCTTGAATCTTTGTGCAGTAAACTAAGGATGGCCGTATCATCAGAACATTTAAAAACAAGGTTCCCTGGGTGGCTGTTTGTACATTCATTTGTATAAAGTGTAAAAAGGAACGGGGAGCTGACACAAACCTGCGGGGCACCTGTGCTGATTGATTTGCACTCTGAGAGGGTGTTATTAACTCTTACCTGCTTCGACTTCCATTGGTTAAGAAGGAAAAATACCACTTGATTAAAAAAGGGTTGACACTCCTCTGCCTCAGTTTTGAGATGAGCAGATGGGGTTGGAGTGTGTTAAAAGCTGAGCTAAAATCAATAAATAAGATCCGTGCATATGCTTTAGGGCATTCCAAGTGCTTGGCAGTAAAGTGGGTGATGCTGTTGGTGGTGTCATCAGTACCTCTCCCCTACCTATAAGCATCTGGTATGGGTCAAGTGCCAAACTGCCCTCTGCCTTAAGCAAAGACAACATGTATTTCCCAAAACTCTTCATAACAATCAAAGTCAGGGCCACAGGTCTAACATCATTGTTATCAGCTGGACGCGGTTTCTTAGCTTTAAGTGTAGAAGAGAGAAGAGAAGTGATGAAGGAAGAAAAAGTTGCAAGACAGACAAATCATGACTGAATAGTGACGAAAAAAATTTGATAACTTGATTAAAACCAAAAGACAGTAAAATGATTAAAGCTGCAAACATTCAAAATGTAATGTGAATAATCTGTTAGTTTGTTTTTTTATTTAATCTTTTGGTTTATGAAATGGTGTCTTGTGTTTGAAGCATCATCCAGCTGGTTTGTCATTGATGTGGATTTGCTGCTCATGTGAATCCTCCCACAGTGTTTCATTAGCAGCTGTAACCACAGTGACTCTGATAAAACAGGAATTAGCAGAATCCATCTGATATGAAGCTGTGGTTTGAATACCACTTCCCTCCTCTTTGAAGAGTAGTCACATATCTGTGTTCAGGTTTTTGTACAGCCTCTTCTACACTTTCTATCACTGTGTGTCTAGAGCACAGTAGTAGAGAGCTGTGTCTGCCAGGGTTAGTCTCTGTATGGTCAGCTCAGTTGATGTTGGCGATGTTTTGGATTCATATCTATCTTTATTATTATCAGGAATATATTCAGATGTGTATCCCTTTGCTCCTTTCCAGAGTATAAACTCAGGTGCCTGAAGATCAGAAAGATGTTTGTACCAGAAAAGCCCAACATTATCCTCAGTTGTCTCATATGTACATGTGAGTGTGACAGATTGTCCTTCTCTTCCACTGACTTCATGTTGTTGAGGATAGATTTTGTCTCCAGCTATTAGTCCTGGAAAAAGTAGAGAAAATGAAGCCATTAGACTAACATTGTTCATGAGGCTGAGAGGAGAAGACAGTGGAAAATGTCAACTGTACAGTGTTACTCTGTGGACACAAACTGATCAAAACACACATTTATGCTCTGAACTCTGGATACTAGAAATAAAAAGCTGGAAAAGTCAGTCAGTACAATTTACATATATTTGTACAAGATGATAAAAACATGAAGTGTTTTCTATGTTACCAAAGAAAAGAGCAGCAAGAATAATCCACAGCCAATGTTCCATCTCTACAACAAGGTTTAAATCAACAGGAGAAACTATGTGATGTTCAACATTCAGTGTGAGAATTGTTCTCTTCACAGCAGCAGTTATTATTGACAGAATGGTTGAACACAGTGCAGAAGTAGTGCACCGCCTACTTGATAATGTGGCCCTCTAGTGGAGGTAAAAAGTTCAGTACAACAGTGTGGAAAAAAGGCTTCCAGCAGCTTGTCAGTGTGTCAGCTTGTGTTTTTGTACAGAGACTGTGGGTTTGCTGTCACTGTGGGCCTCACAGCACAGTAGTACAGAGCAGAGTCTGTCACTGCAGCAGAGGAGATCTGCAGGTCTACATGATTTTCTCCAGACAGTTTAGCAGAGAACCTTTTGTTAAGTGAGTCTGCAGGTCTAGAAATGTTCAATCCTGAGATGTACATGATGAACTCTGGTGGTTTTCCTGGATATTGTTGGTACCAGAAGAACTCATCACTACTCGCTATAGTTTTGTAGTATTTGTAGGACAGAGTAACAGAGCTGCCTTCTAAACTGTACTCTTCATTGTTGACTGGAGTGAGTTCTTCACAGCTGACACCTAAAGGAAGAGATAACTCTGTTAGAGTTAATGTTTAAAATGTTTCATCCTTTTTAAGTCAAAGCAATAAAATATTACGCAGTAGTTAATTTGTTCACCTACCTGTCAGTGTGATGAGAAACAAAGTCAGAAACAGACTAAAGTGCACTGACAGCATCTTAAAACCAGCTGTGTTTGTTCTGAAGTCCACAGTGAAAGTTTGTGTCTTCTCTGAACTTCAGTCACAGGTTTTCTCCTCCTCTTCAGCTCTGTTCGTTCTTCCTGCTGCTGTCTGTCTCTTCACAACAAACTGTGATCCAAAGATGGGAGTAAGTCACACATATGCAAGTCTCAAGTCATTTTTTTGAGAGTCAAGTCGAGTCAAGTCAAGTCAAGTCATAGAAATATAATAAGCTGGAAGACAACCGTCTTAAAACTTTAAGAGCCCTCCTTTGTACAAAAGGGCTAACAAATAGAGGAAGGGGATATAAGGCTAAAGAATAATTATAAATACTCACTAGGACCAGCAGGATCAGAATTTGGACTAGCAACTAGCCTAACCCTAGACCTGATCTGCCAAGTGAATCAATCTGGCAATTTCAGATAGGCTACCGTATTTCAGTCAAATTGTGTGTTATTTTATTCATGGCGGATGAAATTTGACGTGGTGCTGGACGTGTCGGATATTTTTGCGCTGCACACCTTGCACACGGCGAATCGTTTCTTTTGTTGAGTTGAATAGTCTTTAAATCCAAATTTAATAATTTTGGGAACACTGGCTGCACCTTCCATCTTTCAAACAGCAGCTCTACTGTAAGATGGGCGGGTGCATCACGTAGTAGAGAGATTACCGGTTGCCAGGTTCGCCCACATGCAACAGGAAACATCCAATCGAAAATATTTTTTATTATTATTATTCACCAATTAACCAAGACAGCAATGACTTGTCGAGTCATTTCATGCAAGTCCAAGTCAAGTCTTTTCTCACTGTTGATCAATCAAGTCACAAGTCCTCAATCTGGCGACTTAAGTCTGACTCGAGTCCCCCATCTATGCTGTGACTTTAATCTACATGTTTTATAGATATTAATGTAGTCAGAGACTGCTCCATACAAATATGAGCTCATTGAATTTATCAGTTAACTGTTATTAAGTATGTGATGTGTCAAACAGGTCAGTTTCCAAAGAGGGTCCCTTATATTTCACAGATACTAAATGATGACCTTAATGCAATAGTTGATACCAAATGATTTTCATGTATAACTCTGTAGAGTAAGAGCAGAGTAGAGACTGTAATCATTATCTCAGAAACACAATTACAATATTTTCATAATGCATATTTTCAGCAGAACGGACGAATCACAGAATTATTACAAATCCTCAACAGGCCCAGTAGAAGTCAAAGTCATTGGTTTCTAATTTTTAGAATTATTTTAATAAAACAATCAATATTTTTCTCTACTGACAATCCACAAGAAGAATATGAACTTAAATAAAGTGCTGACCAATGCAAACCTCTGAAGTTTAACAGTGTGTGACTCCCTCTAGTGGATGTTGTGGAGTATTTTGTTGTCTTTGCTCCAAAGGTTTTTGTACAGAGTTTTGGTGTTTCCTGTCACTGTGGGCTGCAGAGCACAGTAGTACACAGCAGAGTCAGACAGCTGCAGCTTCTGGATCTTCAGAGGAACTGATCTTGAGGTTGAATTCAAAGTTGATGAAAATCTTTCCTTAAACTCATCTACTGTGTTCCCTTCATCCAGTTTATAGTGGCTCAGGATGAATCTGGGTCTGTTATTTCCATCCTGTTTGTACCAGAAGATGAAATTATTTGTACCACTGCTTACATATTGACATCCAAGTGTTACTGTCTGTCCTTCAGTAGCAGTCACATCTCCTTTTGGCTGCAGCACGTTGTCTTGTTGTGCTCTGCATTCTGTAAAACAGCAACAAACAGTATCAGTGAGCTGTTAAAGAATCATGTCAATGTTGGATTGATATCACAGAAACAGAGCTGTGTTCATACCAAGGCACATAGCAGCCAGCAACACTGAGATGAACAGAGACGTCATATCTGCAGTGTTGAGTAACTCTGAGCTACAGCGAGTATAAAGAAGACTCTGATCTCTGTTTAGTCTTCATCAACACTAAGTTGGTGGATTTAAAGGAGGAGTCTGATCACAGTGACAGAGCTCATTCACAGCCCTGTGTTATTCCTCCTACTGACAACTTTACACTAAACACATGTTTGTGCCTCTCTCCTTTCCTAGCATAGCTTGTCTTGTATGTTTTCATCACTGGAGATTTAATGTTTGAATATAAATTACAGTTTAGAGTCTTTTGGTTCTCTGCAGCTGTCAGAGGTCAAATGTAAAGATGGTGGAGTTGTTGTGGAAGCTTCAGTTTCTATAAATCAGCTGATTCTAAACTTGGTAAAAGCTTCAGCTGTTAAAGTGTAGCCCTGTTGAGTTTATGATGTGGGAGAATATAAATGAACAGTAATGTCAGAGTTTAATGCTTCAGTGTGTGTTCATGGTGTATCACATCAGGTTCACATTATCAGAACATTGTTACTGAGCATTTTGAAGGAGGCTTGCCCTATTTAAACCTCAGACATTTAGTTTGGTGTGCCCTGACTGTTGAAGTTAAAGTGAGCCCCATGGTGAGATCGAACTGTCTGAGGCCTTCAGAAAGAAGATTGTAGCAGCTTATGAGTCTGGTAAGGGATTTAAAAAGATCTCAAAAGAATTTGAAATCAGCCATTCCACTGTCCGGAAAATAGTGTGGAGGACATTCAAAACAACTGCCAACATGCCCGGGTCTGGCCGTCCAAGCAAGTTCACCCCGAGAGCAGACTGCAAGATGCTAAAAGAAAACACCAAAAACCTAAAAATGTCATCACAGGACCTACAGCAGACTCTTGCTACTGTTGATGTGAAAGTGCATGCCTCTACAATCAGAAAGAGACTACACAAGTTTAATTTTCAAGGAAGGTGTGCAAGGAGGGGAAACCTTTGCTCTCTAAGAAAAACGTGAAGGCCAGACTGAAGTTTGCCAGAGAGAACATAGACAAAGACCAGGACTCTTGCGATAATGTTTTTTGGACAGATGAGTCTAAAATTGAATTATTTGGACACCAGAACAGAAGACATGTTTGGCATAAACCAAATACAGCATTCCAGGAAAAGAACCTCATACCAACTGTGAAGCACAGAGGTGGAAGTGTCATGGTTTGGGGATGCTTTGCTGGTGTAGTGTACAATTTGTGTGATAAATACCAACAGTGAACAATGTTGTATCTGCTAAAAGGGTTCTTGATTGTTGACTATTATTTGCTAAAGATAATCAAAACTGAGGGCATTATGTTAAAAGAAGAGGTGTATGTGATTCTGCACTTATTGAGTGAATAAACACATTTGATGATCTGATAAACATAAACTATAATGTATGTGATTAAATATACCACACCTTCATTATTATTATTATTATTTTTTAAAAGAGAATGCAGTAAGAAAAAGTAATTGAACAGTATTGGAATTGATATGGCCTGTAGTAAATACAGTTGAAAGTAACTGAGCAGCAGTTGAATGAGCTGTGGAAAAACACCAGTAGAAAGAAACAGAAGTCTGAAGGCCAAATTTCAAAGCTGTTGACGTAGGTGAAAAACTCATGCCCAGCAGAAGTACCTGCAAAACCAGGAACCGGATGAAGCAGCCTCCAAAAGTGAAGAAGTGGCCATCGTATTGATCGGTGCCAAGAAAGTTGTTTTAAAAGAAAGCTGATTGGTTGAAATTTTACTCGGCTGTGGAGGAATTCCCACTTTACCACGATGGTCAGCAAAATGATCAATATGAATAGAAACCCTGAACTTTGTATCATTTCTACATAAACGCTGTCTGTGTTGTTGTGGTTTTATGGCCGGTAATAAAACTCTGCACTCAGCTGAATGACTCCTGGTGATTTCTGATTGAATATTTTGAGACTCCAACATCTTTTGAACAACGAAGTATTAGACTTTAATTTTACACGACACTGGCCAGCTCACCATCATAGAATCCACCATGAATTCTACTGTGTATGAGAGGGGGCTTGAGGAACATGTGAGACCATCTGTTAAATAAAAATTAAAGCTGAAGCGGAACTGGACTCTGCAACATGAAAATGACCCAAAACATACCATTAAATCCACCAAGGACTGGCTGAAAACTAAGAAATGGAGAGTCCTGGAATGGCAGAGTCCAAGCCCAGATGTTAATCCCATTGAGATGCTGTGGGGGTGTACATGCAAGAAACCCCTCAAACATCTAACAGCTGAAAGAATATGCGTTGAGGAGTGGGGCAAACTTTCCTCAGACTGATGTCAGAGACTGGTAGATGGCTACAAGAATCGTCTCACTGAAGTTATTTCAGCCAAAGAGGGTAACACTAGCTATTAGGGGGTAGGGTGTCCTAACTTTTTTTGTTTATCTTTTGTTTAATGAGTAAAACATTTTGTTGTTTACCTGCAATTAAATCACTTTCTTTTCCAGAGATAAATAAAAACAAGATTAGACATCGATATTTGAAAATGTCTTAATAAAGAACAGAGTATTTAACGGGATGTCCTAATTTTTACACATGACTGTAGTTCCTTATGCAGTTAGTGATAAAACCATCTAGCTCCTGTGATTCTTTGATTATTTTTGTTCTGACTCAGAAGAAAACTTTATAAGTGATTCATGTAAATATCTTGTTTATTTCTAAAGCAGTAGGAGGCAGACAGAGGTTGCTTAGATAACTGTCAGTATATCTGAAATGGGGCAGCTGTGGCTCAGGTCGTCCACTAATCAGAAGATTGATGGTTCGATTCCCGGCTCCTCCAGTCCACATGTTGATGTGTCCATGGGCAAGATGCTTAACCCCAAATTGTTACCAATGCTTTGTCAACCAGTGAAAAGAATCTAGACTGTTTGATACCAAACCTCTGAAGTTTAACAGTGTGTGACTCCCTCTAGTGGATGTTGTGGAGTATTCTGTTGTCTTTGCTCCAAAGGTTTTTGTACAGAGTTTTGGTGTTTCCTGTCACTGTGGGCCGCAGAGCACAGTAGTACACAGCAGAGTCTGTCACTGCAGCAGAGGAGATCTGCAGGTGGATTTTTGTTTGCTCTTGTTCCACTGTAATGTCGAGTCCAGATTTTGGACTTGCTACTTCCCCAGAAGCTGTGTGAGAGATAAGGAACTCTGGTGGTTTTCCTGGAATATGTCGATACCAGAAGAAAGAATTAGTGCTTGAAAGTTTGGAGTATTTATAGGACACAGTAACATTGCTGCCCTCCAAACTGTGCTCTTCATTCTTGACTGCAGTGAGATCTTCACAGCTGACACCTGCATGAGAATATTTAAATCCAGCAGTTAGTGAACAAATGGACATTTTCTTGGGCTTCTTGTTCTGTGCTTCAGTAACTATGTAGCTGCTTTAATTACATGATCACATATGAATGTTGTTGCCATTGAATTTAAGTCCAAGAGATGAAATGAAAATGTGACTCACCAGTGAATATACAGAGGAGCAGAGCTGCCACTAAAAGCAACATGTTGAAAGATAAACAGCTCAGTAATCCTCACAGTCAACTTTCTGAAGTCTGCTTACTTTCTGATGGGGACAGCTGGGCTTCTCCCATCTGTAAAGGAAGCCCCTCCTCCCTTAATGACATCACTGTGACATCACTGATCCCTGCAGGGGGGGTGTATACTGATATCCCACCAGTTATATCACCATACATACAGACTGTTTTAGAAACATTTAGATGAAGGCATGAAGCATTTAGACAAATGTAGATGCAGCTCATTGCAGTGGTTAATCTTTAATACATTACAATAAACTTTATTGTCCCGCTTAGCGAAATTTGTCTTGGACTCAGCAAATGCGCCATAAATGCCTAAACAGCCACAATGACAACAAACATCACCAGCCTTACCATCCCAACAACAGTTACATAACAGTATTGCACATATATCCCATAATATTACACACAACACATACATACAACAATGGGAAAAACACATGCTAAAAGATCACTATAATAAAAGCACTATAAAATTGTTGCACAATCTTCGTCCTCAAGCAGCATTGTTTAGGAGTTTGATGGAGGTTGGAACAAATGAATTCTTAAGACGGTTGAGTTTGAAGTTAGTGTCTCTATATCGTCTGCCCGATGGTAGGAGCTCATATTATGGGATGGCTCAGTCACTATCCTCTGGACATGCCTAAAAACAGTTTGTTCATATATAGACTGCAAGCTCTGATAGTTACTTCTTCCTATCAGCCTCATGACCGTGTGCACCAGATGAGCGAGTTTAGTTTTCAGTTTTGCAGTAAGGTTGTAAAACCAGGCTGTCATCCCATATCTAAGCTCTCTAGGACCGCCTGGTAAAATAAAAACATGATGCTTTTGTCCACAACATACTCTCAGTCTGCACAAAAAATACAGTCTTTGCTGTTAACAGGAACACAGACTTTCACCATGGACACTCCAACTAAAAGTGTCATCTAAGTGACTCCCAGATACTTGTATGAGCTGACCTGCTCAATGGGTGAGTCATGTATGACAATAGGACTATAGTCATGTGCTGATTGATTTGCACTCTGAGAGGGTGTTATTAACTCTTACCTGCTTTGACTTCCATTGGTTAAAAAGGAAAAACACCACTTGATTAAAAAAGGGTTGACACTCCTCTGTCGCAGTTTTGAGATGAGCGGATGGGGTTGGAGTGTGTTAAAAGCTGAGCTAAAATCAATAAATAAAATCCGTGCATATGCTTTAGGGCATTCAAAGTGCTTGGCAGTAAAGCGGGTGATGCTGTTGGTGGTGTCATCAGTACCTCTCCCCTGCCTATAAGCATACTGGTATGGGTCAAGTGCCAAACTGCCCTCTGCCTTAAGCAAAGACAACATGTATTTCTCAAAACTCTTCATAACAATCAAAGTCAGGGCCACAGGTCTAAAATCATTGTTATCAGCTGGACGCGGTTTCTTAGCTTTAAGTGTAGAAGAGAGAAGAGAAGTGATGAAGGAAGAAAAAGTTGCAACAAAGAAAAATCATGACTGAATAGTGACGAAAAACATTTGAAAACTTGATTAAAACCAAAAGACAGTAAAATGATTAAAGCTGCAAACATTCAAAATGTAATGTGAATAATCTGTTTGTTTGTTTTTTTATTTAATCTTTTGGTTTATGAAATGGTGTCTTGTGTTTGAAGCATCATCCAGCTGGTTTGTCATTGATGTGGATTTGCTGCTCATGTGAATCCTCCCACAGTGTTTCATTAGCAGCTGTAACCACAGTGACTCTGATAAAACAGGAATTAGCAGAATCCATCTGATATGAAGCTGTGGTTTGAATACCACTTCCCTCCTCTTTGAAGAGTAGTCACATATCTGTGTTCAGGTTTTTGTACAGCCTCTTCTACACTTTCTATCACTGTGTGTCTAGAGCACAGTAGTAGAGAGCTGTGTCTGCCAGGGTTAGTCTCTGTATGGTCAGCTCAGTTGATGTTGGCGATGTTTTGGATTTATATCTATCTTTATTATTATCAGGAATATATTCTTGAGTACTGTCTTTCCAGAGTATAAACTCAGGTGCCTGAAGATCAGAATGATGTTTGTACCAGTAAAGCCAAGGATCACCAGCAGTTGTCTCATATGTACATGAGAGTGTGACCGATTGTCCTTCTCTTCTACTGACTTCATGTTGTTCAGGATAGATTTTGTCTCCAGCTATTAGTCCTGGAAAAAGTAGAGAAAATGAAGCCATTAGACTAACATTGTTCATGAGGCTGAGAGGAGAAGACAGTGGAAAATGTCAACTGTACAGTGTTACTCTGTGGACACAAACTGATCAACTGTTCATCTGACTGATTTTTGTAGAAATCATCTTCCAAGGTGTTACCTAGTGAAGGAAACATGTTGTATTAAAGTTCTGTTCCAGAGTGAAATATCCATCATTTGTAAAATATCACACAATGACAAAAACATACGTACCTACAAGAGTTGAAAAGAGTAAAATGACAGCGAGTGTTTCCATGTTTCCAGAAGTGAAATGCTGTAACTGAATGTTCAGTGTGAATAAGTGTTGAGTGGTTTTGTGAGTTGTGTTTGGTCTGATGTTCACAGCTGGAATCAAACAGCTCTCTGCCATGCAGCCACCTCTGCAGTCAGTAGGAGGAGACTCATATGTCAAATTACATTCATTTCTAAAAGTCTTCATCACAGCTGTGTCTCATGAGGGAAAAGAATCTAGACGGTTTGATACCAAACCTCTGAAGTTTAACAGTGTGTGACTCCCTCTAGTGGATGTTGTGGAGTATTCTGTTGTCTTTGCTCCAAAGGTTTTTGTACAGAGTTTTGGTGTTTCCTGTCACTGTGGGCTGCAGAGCACAGTAGTACACAGCAGAGTCAGACAGCTGCAGCTTCTGGATCTTCAGAGGAACTGACGTCCCGTTGACTGTAGCATCAAATCTGTCGTTCTGGAAATCAGGAGCATAATCTCCTGTTCCAGACTTCATTCATTCAATCATTTACTTCTTGTTTGTACCAGAACAAAATGGGACTTCCACTGGTCTGAAATGTACAATTAAGTGTAACTGTCTGTCCTTCAGTAGCAATGACATCTCCTGGTGGCTGGATCACTCTGTCTTGTCCTTTACACTCTGGGGAAGAACAGAACATGCAGAGGAAGAGATGAATCAATAAAGATGATTGATTAAAGGAGAACAATCAGCAGGTTTAAAGAGTTACCTAGCCAGAGAGTCAGAATCAGGATGTTTCTCAGCCAGTGTTTCATGTCTGCAGTGAGAGGGGAGGAGAGAGAGGAAGAACATTGATACTCTGATGGATCTGGGCCTTCACATCATTGGCCCATTGAATCTTTGAACCTTCTTGTAATGACAGAGTCTAACCATTTTTGAGGGGGGGGGCAGTTACATTTATATTATTTGTATTGCTTTTGGATTGTGAAATACCTGTTGAATTGTAGTATTGAGAAGGTTTTTTGATGCAGTGTAAAAACTGTTTGACATTTTGTAGAACTTGTTAATTCAATCCCCTGCTATCTGCAATAAGCAGTTTTTGGTGTTGAGTGTGAAGTATCCTTGGGCTGGATGTGTCGTTCTGTGTATGTTACTGATGGAGATAGTCAAAGCCTATGACTTTGAGACTTTTATCTTTTCTGGTTGCTGATGTGACTCTGTAATTTCCAATAAATTGTGTGTATTATGTACTTTGTGGAAGTTATTTTTCCATTGATGATATACTGTAATACATTTTTGCGAAAAAGTGGTTACTTGTTTGAGGAGAATGAGATCTGGTGATGGGTTGCCTGGGGTCACTGCGGTGAAACTGTTCTCACTGATGCAAACCTGAATGTAACTGGTGGTTGATTGGGTAGAGGAGGTTATTGATTCCAGTGTCGGAGCGACTGGGTGTGAGAGCAGCCAGTGTGGTGTCTTTAATAGATTTTGTGTTTGTGTGTCAGATTTTCTGATTGTGTTCTTTCATCAAGTTATCCCCCCGTTATTTTGTGTTTTGTGTAGCTGAGGAGGACTTTCAGGGTCAGGGGACACTGCAGCACTGTTCTGAGGGAGACATCGTTGCAGTTGCTGGTACCAGGCTGTTATTTGTTTATTTGGCAGAGAGGATCAGTTGAGTGCGGGGGAACTGATGGAGAGGGTCTTCATCGTCTTGTGGTTCCCCCCATCTTGAGGGGGGTGGGATTCCAGTTCCTGCCTTGCCGTTGTGGGGGCCCTTCCTCTTGGTGAAGTGGTTCTGATTGGTAAAATCTTTCTATTGTTTGTCCTTTTTAGGATTTTACCACTGGCTCCGAATCAGGAGCATGAATGTCACTGTTTGTGTTGTGTTCTGTGCAGTGGTTTCCTCAAGGGTCTGGTTGTGCCCTCTAGTGGGGAAGGCAGGGAAGTTATTGCTCCTCATCATTTATTTTGTAACTGATTTTTTTGGTGTAGAATAATAGTCGCAATGAACTTACTTTATTTTATGTAAAGCACTTTATTAATTAATTAAACTATGTAAATATTTATTATCATTACATTTTTATAATTAGTATAAAGAATATGAAATCTGCAAGCTACATAATATCCAGAGAAAACAGATTTGAAGAGAAAATCTTTATTTTGTTCAAACTTGAATGAGCATTACAACAGTGAAGAAAACATCAAACATCAGAGAGAGAGATCAGAGTAAAACCAGTAGCAGAGTCCCAGTGAGTCAGATCAGGACTGGGAACACTGGTCTCTCCTCAGTATCTCTGAGAGTGGAGTCTGGGAGCCCTGGGTGGCCTCACAGGTCACAGAGCCCACCTTCCTCCACTGGTCTGCAGTGAGCCTAAGGGTGCTGCTCCAGCCGTCGTGGCCGTCCTGCTGCAGCACCCTGCTGCTGCTGCTGCTGCTGCCGTCCACCTTCCAGGCCAGACTCCAGTCTGAGGGGAAGCCCTTGTTGGCCAGACACGTGAGCGTGGCCTTCCCCTGCTGCAGCTCCTGGCTGGAGGGGGGCAGCACCGTCAGGGTAGGGGCGACTCGACCCACTGGAGGAGGAGACAGAGAGACAACATGAAGAAAGTTCATGCACAGAGAGAATAAACTCCACCCTGTTGGTTGCAGCAGAGGAGGCTGCTGGTTCTGTTGCTCTTTCTCAGATCGGATGAAACTGCTCTTCAGTGTTTCACTTCCCTCTCTGAGCTCAGTAACCATGGCAACAGACAGGCATCACTGATGAACCATGGCAACAGACAGGTTTCAGTACTAAAGATAAAAAGTTTCAAGCTTTAAACTCCCACTTTAGCAAATTAAATCAGACAGAAGATGTACTAAAATAAATGTGTCTGCAGTCATCAAACCAAAATATATAAAATGATCCCTGACACATTATGAATCAATACTCTGATAAGTTGAGAAGTTGTCTCTAAAGTTCTGACGATATCTAACTCATTATTAAATCAAATAAATTAAAAAAACCTGAATATATATATATATATTTAAATCTAAGTACAAATGTAACTAGACACAGATATCATGCATATTTACTCATTTATTTCACATGTTTAAATGAAACCTTTGTTGGTTTCATTTAAACATGTATTGGTACTCACTCAGAGTAACATCATAAAATTATATTCTTTTATGCCAGTGACATTTTATTTTCCATCACAAAATCCTCAGCTAACATTTTGGATATTCAGCAAACATATTGTAGAGTTTGTATCCACATTTAACCAAACTGAAGGTAAGTAGTGACAACTCAAGTATGGCCTTTCTATAGGAGATAACTACATTACTTTGACAGGTGCAATCATTTTTTGGAGTTATTTGTTTTTACTTTTCAGGATGTTTGTGTATTTAAGACTTTCTTTCTTTCTTTCTTTCTTTCTTTCTTTCTTTCTTTCTTTCTTTCTTTCTTTCTTTCTTTCTTTCTTTCTTTCTTTCTTTTCAAGAATCAATTTCATTTTGTCATTCTGCCCTCAGACTGGTTATTTTAATAATATATGTATTTGAATTTCAGCAAGAAAACCCAGCTACATTTATCTATAAATCTTTGGAGGGTTGTGGGCTTCTCATACCATTCATTTTACAAATGTACAATAAAATACAAACTATAAACTTTCCCAAGAAATGAAAAATCATTCAGTTTAATAAGCACTAAAAATCACCAATAACTTCATATACATCAGTCTACCTGGGTGGACATGAAATTAATTTCTCTCGCCTAGATGCATACTCCATTATGTCTTAACTCTGTTAAATATTCGCCTGTCTGGCAGAAAACAGCATGATATGTTGAGGACAGCTACAGCTGACTGACTCTGTGTGTTTGCATATCTGTCCTGCCTCTCTGCTCCCAGCCGTTAAGAGGCCAGTGTTGATCAGTGGCTGTCCAGACCTTTCAGAGCCACTGACACGCCGCCAGCACAATGATGATGTCACTGACTCTACTGCTGGGCACCCTGGGGCTCCTTGTTCAGGGTGAGACTCTCTGCTGAAAACTTGGCTTCAGGATGCAACCAGGTTCACCACAATGATGTTCTGCTGTGATGGAGAAACACTGAAACAAGCAGCATTTACCTTCTTCCATCTATTCTCCATGTTAAAGAAATGATACTCTTCTGTTTTCATGTTGATCATATTTCTCCAAGCTGGATTTGTCTCAATAAGTCTTCTCCTCTTTTTCATGTTTTCCAGGTTCATCAGGACAAATCATCTTGACTCAGTCTCCTACATCTCAGTCTGTTGTTCCAGGACAGACTGTCACTATCACATGTAAAGTCAGTCCAGGTACTGGTGGTAGCTGCTTCAGATGGTACCTTCAAAAACCTGGAGAACAACCTAAACCCCTGATAACTTGTGATTACCACCGTTACTCTGGGATATCAGATCGTTACATTGGTTCTCGCTCTGGCTCTGGTTTTACTGATTACACTCTGACCATCAGTGGCGCTCAGACTGAAGACGGAGGAGTTTATTACTGTCAGAGTGAACACACTGTCAACAGTCAGAAAGTGTTCACACAGTGAAAAAGCGTCGTACAAAAACCTCCCTCAGTCAGACTGAACAAAAACTGAAGTGACTGCTGCAGCTGGAAGCTACTGCAGAGACTGATACAGTTCACTGAACACACACACACACACACACACACACACACACACACACACACACACACACACACACACACACACTCACTCCGTGACTTACAAAAAACGGTCTTGTATCTCCACTACACCAACATCTCACTCATCTGTAACGTTACACAACCATAAAATCATCTCGTATGCTGATGATGTTCTATTATACATTACACCAACATCATCGTCCCTTTTTCACTTTGTGTGTTCAGTCATTGAATCAAGATGACTCACCACTGTCAGCTCAACTTTATCGCTTTGCATCCAGACATACAAAAACAGCAGAACTGTGTATATTAACACTGTGATAATAGTAGAATATGGAGACGTGAGTTGATAAATGAGTCTAATTATAATTTCAGCATTATTGCAATCAATAAAAATTACACTTTAAAAATGAGATGGTTCTAGAGACACAGAGCACTGTGACATTTAAATATGTGGTTAACATTTATACCACTATCATATTCAACCACTTAATGTTAAAAAACAAAAACAATGTTTCATTGTCTCTATTTTATAAATGTTGTTAGATTGATTCCAACATTTGGCATCACTTGTGGACACAGATTAAACCCTTACAACATGTCTCCTTATCAAAAGCAGACTTCACTGATAAAAGATAGTTAGATAATTGTTTCCAGGGTCATAAAAGAAAATTAATCTACAAAACATTTACAATAGCAACTGTTGTGACTTTGAGCATTTTTGTATCAAATGTTTCAAATATGTGAAACACATTGCAAAGAAATTACGCCACAATACCTTTCTAAAATAATGACGATGGGAACTGCTGATTTAATGAAATATTTATTCTTTTAAAATGTTGAAACCATCAGCAACAGAACAAGTAAGAACATATTAATGATTGAAGCATGTAATGAGTCAGAGTGAGAGCAGTAGCAGAGTAAAACCAGTAGCAGAGTCCCAGTGAGTCAGATCAGGACTGGGAACACTGGTCTCTCCTCAGTGTCTCTGAGAGTGGAGTCTGGGAGCCCTGGGTGGCCTCACAGGTCACAGAGCCCACCTTCCTCCACTGGTCTGCAGTGAGCCTCAGGGTGCTGCTCCAGCTGTAGTGGCCGTCCTGCTGCAGCACCCCGGGGCTACTGCTCTGCTCCCAGCTGCTGCTGCTGCCGTCCACCTTCCAGGCCAGACTCCAGTCTGAGGGGAAGCCCTTGTTGGCCAGACACGTGAGCGTGGCCTTCCCCTGCTGCAGCTCCTGGCTGGAGGGGGGCAGCACTGTCAGGGTGGGACGGACATCACCTAGGAGACACCAATCACATTAGAGGACAGGGACCACACAGCTGTCAAACACCAGACACTTGGACACCTTCACTGTGTGAGAGTGGATTTTCCCCTTTAAGGAGTTTGTGTCAGATGCTTTTTCTGCTCCACCAGTCACTCACTCACACATTGTTTCACTTCCCTTTCTGAAACCTCTCATGCAGATCAGCACAGAAAGAATCATCGTACTGTTTGAACTGAAATATATCAAACTACAACTAACTTCTTATCAAATCATCAACATTTTCAACAAAGCATTACTGCATTACTTCACAAACTGTTCAAAGGATTTCAAACTACTTTTGAAACAATACATGTCACAACATAGAGATCAGAGATTTCACACATTTTCAAATACTCATCTATCGTCACTCCGCTCAATCATATTTGAAAAAAGATTTAATTTAAAAAGAAAAGAAAACATGTATTATTGAGGTGGAAAACAAAAACATTGACTTTGTAAACATTTCTAAAATACAACTAAATTACACAAAATTACACTACAATTAAAGAATATTGTTCAGGCCTGCTCGGGGTGAAAAGTGGCCTGAGATCATTGTTAATGTGATTTGATGCTATATGAAAAAAAATGGACTTGAGTTTCATCTTTTCTACATATTAAGTTATTACATTTCAGTATGACAGTAAAGTGTAAAGAAAAGTTTAGTGAAGCTGCTCTGAGTTATCCTCCATGGTAAAGAAGAACAAATACAAACGTGAAATACTAAAAGTGTTGATAATAAAAATTACATTTTGATCTTCTGAGAACACTCAGAAACTGAATGTTAAACATAATTTTAAACAATATTGTATTTAATATTTGAGCAGGAACTTACTTCCAACATCCAGTCTGGTTCCTCCACCGAACGCGTACCACAGTGATACAAACTCATTGAGCCGTCGTACAAAAACCTCTCACTGTAGAGAGACGCGGCTCTCTGACTTTGACACAAACAAACTCACTAAAATTAGACTCTTGTTTGTTACATTTTTTAGGTAATTTGATAACTGACAACAACCCAGTGACACCAGTTCAATGAATGTCATTTTCTTTAATTGTTTGAAAATTCATATTATATATTCATATCATGTTGTATGAAACAAAACAGCTGTCAAACACATTAATCCCACCCACCTTAAAATAATCACCAATCAATCAATCAATCAATCAATCAATAAATCAATCAATCAATCAATCAATCAATCAATCAATCAATCAATTAATCACCCTAACCAATATTTTGTGAAAATGATTGAGGCATTGATTAAACAGCATCGGAGTCAGTCAGAGCATTTCCATAGAGAGCCACTTTGCATCAGCAGCACCATGCTCCAGTGCTCTGGGAGAGTTTATAGTCCTGAGAGTTGAACACTGGATGACTGACAGCTGTCCTTCATGACAACAGAAGCCACAGAAATCCTCCTCATCAAAAACATGACTTTGATCTCCGTCCTCATCTGGACTATCCTCTGCTGCTGCTTCACAGGTAAAGTCCAGAGAATCAAACTCCTCTCCTCTATGAACATCCGTCCCTCTGAAATGAAGCCCACAAAACCATGATGCTGCTTTATGTTTTTGTCTCTGTATCCTCAGAGTCCAGAGGCCAGTTCACAGCGACTCAGCCTGCAGCAGTGAGATCTGATCTGAGAGGATCTGCAACCATCAGCTGTAAGACCAGTCAGACTGTCCACCAGTCTGACTCTGTGGAGTGGTATCAACATAAACATGGAGTAGCTCCTAAACTGCTCATTTACTGGTCTAACCGTAGAGCATCAGGCATTCCAGATCGTTTTACAGGCAGCGGATCAAACATGGCCTTCACTCTGACCATCAGTGGAGTTCAGGCTGAAGATGCAGCAGTTTATTTCTGTATAGGCCGAATCTATCCCAACAGTCAGCATGTGTTCACACAGTGAAAAAGCTTCGTACAAAAACCTCCCTCAGTCAGACTGAACAGAAACTGAAGTGACTGCTGCAGCTGGAAGCTACTGCAGAGACTGATACAGTTCACTGAACAAACACACACACACACACACACACATACACACACACACACACACACTCCGTGACTTACAAAAAACTGTCTTGTATCTCCACTACACCAACATCTCACTCATCTGTAACGTTACACAACCATAAAATCATCTTGTATGCTGATGATGTTCTATTATACATTACACCAACATCATCGTCCCTTTTTCACTTTGTGTGTTCAGGCATTGAATCAAGATGACTCACCACTGTCAGCTAACTGAAATGAAACAGTCAAACTCATGTATATCACTTTACAGAAGAACTGTGTTTACTAACACTGTGATATATACATTCCCAAATTCTTGGAAATCTGCAGTTATTACACCAATCTTTAAATCAGGAGACCCTGCAATAATAAGCAACTACAGACCAATAAGCACTCTCCCTGTAGTTTCCAAAATAGCTGAAACATTGGTGGCTGAGCAGCTCATTACGCATTTGAACAACAGTCCATTTACCTTAAATCCAATGCAGTTTGGCTTCAGAAAAAACCATTCCACTGAGACAGCCATTTGTTTCTTTTTGGAAAACATGAAATCTAAAATGCATGCAGGTGGAGTTATAGGAGCTGTTTTTCTTGATTTGCAGAATGTGTTTGATACCGCAAACCATCAGATTTTGATGACCAAATTATCTTATTTTAACCTCTCTTTGAACACAATGAAATGGAAAGAATCATATATTGTACAGAGACAACAGTGTGTTAGAGAACACAACATTACATCTGCAACTTCTGATAATATTCTTGGTGTACCTCAAGGTTCAGTCTTGGTACCGCTGTTATTCAGTCTGTACATTAATGATTTGCCAAATAGCTGTCCATCAAATGTAACTTGCCAGATGTATGCTGACGATGCAGTTGTGTATGTACATGCTAAAACCAAACATCAAGCTGCACAACATTTATCAGCTGCTATGTCTAATGTGTCAAACTGGCTGCAACATTCTCATCTACATCTCAATGTGCCAAAGACTGTCTGAATGTTTTTTTCAACTAAGGCAACTGCTGATATAATTCCTGATGTATTTGTACAAGGAACAAAGCTTGAGGTGGTACAGGAGTTTAAATATCTGGGAGTTATGATAGACTCACAGCTATGCTTCAAACAACAAGTAAAAAGAACTGTGAATAGAATATAATTCAATCTCTCTGATTTAAAATACATTAGAAATAACCTAACTGTCGACTCAGCCAAACTGTACCTTAGTGCGATGATTGTGCCACATATTACCTACTGTATAACAATCTGAGCACTGGCATGTAAGTCCACGCTAAAGTCTGTTGAAATTACATACAAACAAGCTCTGAAAATTCTAGATAAGAAGCCCAAAACATATGGTGTCGAGTCAGCAGAGGAGGCCTTGGTGAGGGGTGAGAGCAGGCCAGACGCCTGAGACAGCAGTGCACTGGAGGCCTTTGAACGCAGTTGACAGAGGCAGGAGCTTCTGCTAAAAGCTGTGAGTTCCCTATGGCCAGTTCACTGTCTGTTGGTGAGACTGCTCGCAATTGACTTTACCCTG
The DNA here is from genome assembly GCF_963691925.1 of Scomber scombrus. NCBI lineage: Eukaryota > Metazoa > Chordata > Actinopteri > Scombriformes > Scombridae > Scomber > Scomber scombrus. The sequence continues at coordinate 31,124,177 of NC_084980.1, forward strand.
TCTATGAAGTGCAGACTGCTGGCTATTTTTCTTGGTACCAGGAGTGGAGAAGAGGGACCATTGGTGGTGTTGGCCTGACCGATGTCAACTGGATAGAGGGCGCTAGAGCAAGGACGGGGAGTACGACGGGGAGCCCTCTTGGACTGAATATTTTAAGACTGTTAACTGGACTTTCTTTTAAATACCTTCCCCAAATTTAGAGACATTTGCTACCATAAGCTTGTCCTTGTACATATCTTTGTACAATAAATATTTATTGTTGCAGCCTCTGTATTGTGGTTCATCAAGTACTGCTCGCCCTCGTATCAAAGAACACAAGTTACCTTATTGGTGGTTTGTTTTTTATATAGTTATAACAACTTTATTACAGCCAGCTCCTTTCTACAATCATCCAGCTGGTTTGTCATTGATGTGGATTTGCTGCTCATGTGAATCCTCCCACAGTGTTTCATTAGCAGCTGTAACCACAGTGACTCTGATAAAACAGGAATTAGCAGAATCCATCTGATATGAAGCTGTGGTTTGAATACCACTTCCCTCCTCTTTGAAGAGTAGTCACATATCTGTGTTCAGGTTTTTGTACAGCCTCTTCTACACTTTCTATCACTGTGTGTCTAGAGCACAGTAGTAGAGAGCTGTGTCTGCCAGGGTTAGTCTCTGTATGGTCAGCTTAGTTGATGTCGGCGATGTTTTGGATCCATATCTATCTTTATTCTCATCAGGAATATATTCTTGTGTTTTTGCTCCTTTCCAGAGTATAAACTCAGGTGCCTGAAGGTCAGAATGATGTTTGTACCAGTAAAGGTTAGGATCATCATCAGTTGTCTCATATGTACATGTGAGTGTGACAGATTGTCCTTCTCTTCTACTGACTTCATGTTGTTGAGGATAGATTTTGTCTCCAGCTATTAGTCCTGGAAAAAGTAGAGAAAATGAAGCCATTAGACTAACATTGTTCATGAGGCTGAGAGGAGAAGACAGTGGAAAATGTCAACTGTACAGTGTTACTCTGTGGACACAAACTGATCAAAACACACATTTATGCTCTGAACTCTGGATACTAGAAATAAAAAGCTGGAAAAGTCAGTCAGTACAATTTACATATATTTGTACAAGATGATAAAAACATGAAGTGTTTTCTATGTTACCAAAGAAAAGAGCAGCAAGAATAATCCACAGCCAATGTTCCATCTCTACAACAAGGTTTAAATCAACAGGAGAAACTATGTGATGTTCAACATTCAGTGTGAGAATTGTTCTCTTCACAGCAGCAGTTATTATTGACAGAATGGTTGAACACAGTGCAGAAGTAGTGCACCGCCTACTTGATAATGTGGCCCTCTAGTGGAGGTAAAAAGTTCAGTACAACAGTGTGGAAAAAAGGCTTCCAGCAGCTTGTCAGTGTGTCAGCTTGTGTTTTTGTACAGAGACTGTGGGTTTGCTGTCACTGTGGGCCTCACAGCACAGTAGTACAGAGCAGAGTCTGTCACTGCAGCAGAGGAGATCTGCAGATCCATTTGGGTTTTATCTTCACTCACATTAAAAGACAGTCTAGGTACTGGTTCTGATATTGGATTTCCTGTGCCATAATGAGAGATGAGGAACTCTGGTGGTTTTCCTGGATATTGTCGATACCAGAAGAAATAATCAACACCAGTTGCAGCTTGAGAGTATTTGTAGGACAGAGTAACAGAGCTGCCTTCTAAACTGAACTCTTCATTGTTGACTGGAGTGAGTTCTTCACAGCTGACACCTAAAGGAAGAGATAACTCTGTTATAACATGTAAAAGTCACAATGGATTAATCCCAAATGTTATAACATGTATAATGTAACATACCTGTTAAAATGGATAGAAACACCAAAGAAAGTAGACAATGATCCATTGACAGCATGTTGAATAAAGGTAATGTTTGTGGTTTGTGTATTGAACTCTGCTGAATATGGAAGTTTCACTCTCTTCTATAGTTCAGTAACAGCTTAGCTCCTCCCTGAATCTCTCCGTCTCCTCTATATTACGTCCTCTCTTTTGCCGTCTGCATTGGATCCTGCCGTCTCTCCCATTTGCCCTCTTGTTTTTGACACTTTTAAGCAAGTGCTTCTTCCAGCTTTAACTGATATTGTCCAGCACCTCAGGCCTCCTCACTGTCCTCTTGACAGCATCCCACCCCGACTTTTTAAGGACATTTTCTATATTATTGGGCCCTGTGTTATGGATCTGATAAATTCATCTTTGATGTCTGGATGTGTCCCAGCTGCTTTTAAACATGCTGTGGTCCAGCCCCTCATCAAAAAACATAATCTTGACCCCACAGTTTTATCCAACTTTAGGCCTAAAGTTTTTCCTTTTCTTTCTAAGGGTTTGGAGAAGGTGGTTAATGAACAGCTGCAGTCTTTTATTGACCTAAATGGCATTTCAGAGAAGTTCTAGTCTGGTTTTAAGTCCCTCCATAGCACTGAAACGGCGCTTTTAAGAATTTTAAATGACCTTCTTTTAACAGTTGACTCTGGTAAATCTGCTGTCCTGGTCCTTCTGGATCTGACAGCTGCCTTTGACACAGTGGATCACAACATCCTCCTGTCTCGCTTAAACACCCGTGTGGGCATTAAGGGTCCTGTTCTTAAGTGGTTTCAGTCATATCTCTCAGACAGGAGCTTCTCTGTCCAGCTGGGCCAGTATTGTTCGGCCACTTCCCCCCTGAGCTGTGGGGTGCCTCAGGGCTCTATTTTGGGCCCCCTCCTCTTTTCAATATGTTGCCATTGGGATCCATATTTTGAAAGCACAATGTCTCATTTCATTGCTTTGCAGATGACGTACAAATCTATATGCCCTTAAAAACAAATGAGCAAGCCTCTGTCCAGGTCTTATTAGACTGCCTCAATGATATTCGATCTTGGATGGAAGTGAACTTTCTCTCCATGAACAAAAATAAAACTGAGATTATTTTATTTGGCCAACAAAATCTCCTACATGGTTATGACAGCACCATTGGCACCCTGAAGTCTCACTGTCACCCTTTTGCAAGGAACCTTGGTGTTATGTTGGACAGTGACTTTAGGTTCGATAAGCAGATAAGCTCTATCGTTAAAACGAGCTTCTTCCAGCTAAAGTAAAGGCTTATCTCCCCAGAAAGGATCTTGGGAAAGTTATTCACACCTTTGTTACATCACGCTTAGACTACTGTAACTCTTCGCTTGTTGGTCTCGACCAGTCAGCACTGCGCCGGTTACAGGTTGTCCAGAATGCAGCCGCCCGCCTGCTGACTGGAAAGAAACAGCGTGATCACATCAGTCCCGTCCTTGTATCTTTGCGCTGGCTGCCTGTTCATTTTAGGATCCAGTTCAAGGTTTTATTAATTGCTTTTAAGTGTTTAAATGGTCTGGCACCATCTCATTTATCAGAGCTTGTGCAGCCTCACAGTACTTCCAGAGCACTTAGGTCGGCAAACCAGCTGCTCCTGGCAGAACCTCGGTCCAGACTCTGTACTGGTGGGGACAGAACCTCTGTCCAGACTCTGTACTTGTGGGGACAGAACCTCGGTCCAGACTCTGTAGTGGTGGGGACAGAACCTCTGTCCAGACTCTGTACTCGTTGGGGACAGAGCCTCGGTCCAGACTCTGTACTGGTGGGGACAAAGCCTCGGTCCAGACTCTGTACTCGTTGGGGACAGTACCTCGGTCCAGACTCTGTACTCGTGGGGACAGAGCCTTGGTCCAGACTCTGTACTCGTGGGGACAGAACCTCTGTCCAGACTCTGTACTCGTGGGGACAGAACCTCGGTCCAGACTCTGTACTCGTGGGGACAGAGCCTCGGTCCAGACTCTGTACTCGTGGGGACAGAGCCTCGGTCCAGACTCTGTACTCGTGGGGACAGAGCCTCGGTCCAGACTCTTTACTGGTGGGGACAGAGCCTCGGTCCAGACTCTGTACTCGTGGGGACAGAGCCTCGGTCCAGACTCTTTACTGGTGGGGACAGAGCCTCGGTCCAGACTCTGTACTCGTGGGGACAGAGCCTCGGTCCAGACTCTGTACTGGTGGGGACAGAGCCTCGGTCCAGACTCTGTACTCATGGGGACAGAAGCCTTCTCTGTGGAACCGCCGACCTTTCCAGGTTAGAGCTGCACAGTCTGTTGAGCACTTTAAGACACTGCTGAAAACCCATCTTTTCTCCTTGGCGTTCAGTCCCAACTCTTACTCTTTTTTTACTCTTCTTATTCCTTTTTATTCTAATTTTAGTTTTTTTTTAATTGAGTTCTTACTATTCCTTTATTATTTTTATGTATTATTATATTTGTGTATGATTATATTGTATTTTAATAAATGTAAAGTACTTTGGTTCAACTTAGGTTATTTTTAAATGTGATTTATAAATAAAGTTTGACTTGACTTTTAAACTTGATTCAAAATAAAATTCAGAAAAATTAATAAAGCTGCAAACAACCAAACGTTAATGTGAATAATCTGTTAGTTTGTTGTTTTATTTAATCTTTGGGTTTATGAAATGGTGTCTTGTGTTTGAAGCATCATCCAGCTGGTTTGTCATTGATGTGGATTTGCTGCTCATGTGAATCCTCCCACAGTGTTTCATTAGCAGCTGTAACCACAGTGACTCTGATAAAACAGGAATTAGCAGAATCCATCTGATATGAAGCTGTGGTTTGAATACCACTTCCCTCCTCTTTGAAGAGTAGTCACATATCTGTGTTCAGGTTTTTGTACAGCCTCTTCTACACTTTCTATCACTGTGTGTATAGAGCACAGTAGTAGAGAGCTGTGTCTGCCAGGGTTAGTCTCTGTATGGTCAGCTCAGTTGATGTTGGCGATGTTTGGGATTCATATCTATCTTTATTCTCATCAGGAATATATTCAGATGTGCTCTCCTTAGCTCTTTTCCAGAGTATAAACTCAGGTGCCTGAAGGTCAGAATGATGTTTGTACCAGTAAAGCCAAGGAGAAGTATCATCTGTCTCATATGTACATGTGAGTGTGACAGATTGTCCTTCTCTTCTACTGACTTCATGTTGTTCAGGATAGATTTTGTCTCCAGCTATTAGTCCTGGAAAAAGTAGAGAAAATGAAGCCATTAGACTAACATTGTTCATGAGGCTGAGAGGAGAAGACAGTGGAAAATGTCAACTGTACAGTGTTACTCTGTGGACACAAACTGATCAACTGTTCATTTGACTGATTTCTATAGAAATCATCTTCCAAGGTGTTACCTAGTGAAGGAAACATGTTGTATTAAAGTTCTGTTCCAGAGTGAAATATCCATCATTTGTAAAATATCACACAATGACAAAAACATACGTACCTACAAGAGTTGAAAAGAGTAAAATGACAGCGAGTGTTTCCATGTTTCCAGAAGTGAAATGCTGTAACTGAATGTTCAGTGTGAATAAGTGTTGAGTGGTTTTGTGAGTTGTGTTTGGTCTGATGTTCACAGCTGGAATCAAACAGCTCTCTGCCATGCAGCCACCTCTGCAGTCAGTAGGAGGAGACTCATATGTCACATTACATTCATTTCTAAAAGTCTTCATCACAGCTGTGTCTCATGAGGGAAAAGAATCTAGAGTGTTTGACTCCCTCTAGTGGATGTTGTGGAGTATTCTGTTGTCTTTGCTCCAAAGGTTTTTGTACAGAGTTTTGGTGTTTTCCTGTCACTGTGGGCTGCAGAGCACAGTAGTACACAGCAGAGTCAGACAGCTGCAGCTTCTGGATCTTCAGAGGAACTGATCTTGAGGTTGAATTCAATGTTGATGAAAATCTTTCCTTAAACTCATCTACTGTGTTCCCTTCATCTGCTATAACGCGGCTCAGGATGAATTTGGGTCTGTTGTTTCCATCTTGTTTGTACCAGAAGAGGTTATTACTTGTACCACTGCTTTGATATTGACATCCAAGTGTTACTGTCTCTCCTTCAGTAGCAGTCACATCTCCTTTTGGCTGCAGCACGTTGTCTTGTTGTGCTCTGCATTCTGTAAAACAGCAACAAACAGTATCAGTGAGCTGTTAAAGAATCATGTCAATGTTGGATTGATATCACAGAAACAGAGCTGTGTTCATACCAAGGCACATAGCAGCCAGCAACACTGAGATGAACAGAGACGTCATATCTGCAGTGTTGAGTAACTCTGAGCTACAGCGAGTATAAAGAAGACTCTGATCTCTGTTTAGTCTTCATCAACACTAAGTTGGTGGATTTAAAGGAGGAGTCTGATCACAGTGACAGAGCTCATTCACAGCCCTGTGTTATTCCTCCTACTGACAACTTTACACTAAACACATGTTTGTGCCTCTCTCCTTTCCTAGCATAGCTTGTCTTGTATATTTTCATCACTGGAGATTTAATGTTTGAATATAAATTACAGTTTAGTGTCTTTTGGTTCTCTGCAGCTGTCAGAGGTCAAATGTAAAGATGGTGGAGTTGTTGTGGAAGCTTCAGTTTCTATAAATCAGCTGATTCTAAACTTGGTCAAAGCTTCAGCTGTTAAAGTGTAGCCCTGTTGAGTTTATGATGTGTGAGAATATAAATGAACAGTAATTGGGGAAGCATCCTTTAGCTTTCATAACTTCTAACAAATGTTTTCGGTAAGTGCTGACAAGCTTCTTACACCTCTCGATCGGTATCTTTGCCCATTCTTCATGTGCAAAAGCCTCCAGCTCAGTGATGTTTGATGGCTTCAGTGCTGCAACTGCCTTCTTTAAATCCTACCAAAGATTTTCAGTCAGATTTAAATCTGGTGACTGAGAAGCTTTGGTTGACTTGGAGGTGTGCTTGGGATCATTGTCTTCCTGGACAGTCTAATGATCACCAAGGTTTAATTTGTCAACAGAAGGCATCCTGTTCCTCTTTCAAATGAACTGGTAGTTCTGGGAATCCATGATGCCAGGTACACGGCCAGTTCCTGCTGCAGAAAAACAGCCCCACATCATCAATGACCCACATCCATGCTTGATAGTGAGGATAGTATTCTTCTGGTCATAAGCCAGACATACCGCTGGTCCATATGTCCAATCAGTTCCAGTTTGGTTTCATCAGTCCATAGAACTGTCTCCCAAAACTCTGCAGTCTTATCCAAATTCCTCCTCCTGGCATATTCTAGTCGACTTTTGTTTTTCCTTGTGGTCAAGAGTGGAGTGCGTCTTGGAGTCCAGCCATGAAGTCCTTGTTCATTCAGTGCTCATCTTATAGTTGCCACTGAAGCACTTGTTCCAGCCTTCATCAGGTCATCCTGTAGGTGTTCCCTCAGTAACACAGGGGTTTTCTTAGTTGTCCTGACTAAGCTGCTAAGGGCCCTTGATGAAGTTTTGTGCTTTCTTCCACGGCCAGGCAGGTTTGCAGCTGTTCCATAAGTTCCTTATAATGCTCCCAATGGTGTCTCTTGGAATGTAATCTTTTTATACACAAGGCCCTTCAGGTGTGATGAAATAATCTCCTCTCTCAGCTTTTGTGGAAGCTCCTTTGTCTTTCCCATGATTTCAGTTGACCTTTAATACCTTCTTGGGTTTATTTATGCATCACAGCTGAAGCCAATGAAGGATCATTAAAGAGTTCCCAAATGCTTCATTATGTTTCAACTCCACTTTAGTCCATACAAACTGGCAGAAGGCTTTAAAAACATCACTATTATAAATGGGTTGAATAATTGTTACATGACTATCTTATGAAAAATTTACTGTTACACACAAAAACTACATCATGCATTTTCTGTGATGATTTTTATGTATCACTCAATTGATAAAGACGTCATCCAAAGCAGAATCTTGCTCTTTGAAAAAACTTTAACAGATAAATCCTTAAAATCTTTGTGGGTTGAATATTTCTGATTGCAACTGTAGTTCCTTATGCAGTTAGTGATAAAACCATCTAGCTCCTGTGATTCACTGATTATTTTTGTTCAGACTCAGAAGAAAACTTTATAAGTGATTCATGTAAATATCTTGTTTATTTCTAAAGCAGTAGGAGGCAGACAGAGGTTGCTTAGATAACTGTCAGTATATCTGAAATGGGGCAGCTGTGGCTCAGGTCGTCCACTAATCAGAAGATTGATGGTTCGATTCCCGGCTCCTCCAGTCCACATCAGTGGCGGCCGGTCAATGCGGGGCGCTGGGGCGCCGCCCCCATCAAATATCTGGCCAAAATCTACTTAAACATATTAAACATAAATGAATTAGAAAATGCTAAATAATTATGAAATAAATAGTATTTGTTAGCAAGATGGTCCTGTTAGCCTCTAAGCACCTGTCATCATTCATTTTAAATCGATTCCAAATGGTATTTTATTAATTTCTATATGTACTTCCTGTATGTGGGGCGCCGGACTAATGGAAGTCAATGCAAGCCCTCAAACTTTTGACAAGCATGTGACCTGAGGCTGCTCTCTCATTGGCCTGCGTCACGTTTCCCACGGGGCGCAGCTCAGTGCGCCCCGGACACGCCCACTTTTATTGGCAGCGAATTGTTGTTGTTTCATGTTTTTTAATCTACTGTGATTGGACAGTTCCGGCTGTCATTCACGCCCTCCCGTCAGCTGCTGTCATCCAAACTCCTGCTGACGGTAGCTTCAGGAGATGACGTTAAAGTGGAGCCGCGGAAATTAAAGAAGATTATTTTGTAATTTCTCTACAAAAACCTAATTTCAAAAGACTTTCACTAGAAGAGAGAAAGAGGATAAAGCAGCAGCAGGTGATGGAGGAGCTGAGAGTTTCTCCTGCTGCTGTTATGATAAACGGAGCTGGCTAGCTGGATGCAGTGTGAGTTATTCCTTTTATTGCTTAATCTGTTTGCTGTTTCAAAGTGTCAGCACCGAAACGTTGTGGACAACGACAGGGGAACGAGACCTAAAACATCTCTCTGAAAAAATCAAACAGAAAGCTGCAGCCATCGAGACAATAGCATGGAGCTAAGTTGTTTTTAGTAGACTTAGCATTGCTGAGCTCTTTCTGCAGCTGTTTCACCACATCTGGCCACATGTAGACCTCTGCTATGCCAAGCTCCAGAAGAGGAACATAGATTCAGTCAGTGGCTGCATCCAGCAGCTCCAACAGGACATATAAAAGATCAGGTAGTAGCTGCATTGCTGTTATTAATATTGTAAAGTGTTAAAAAATACTTTATAAAAGACATAACTATGAAGTGTAAAAAACCAAAATGCATAAATGCAGGATAAGAAATGATGGAAGTAATTTTGACTATTACAGTTGATTTGGGTACATTTCATTATTAAAATAAATTAAATAAATTATGCCTAATCACAGCAGTGTATGGTGCTTAATGCGCCATCTATTGTCATGTTTAGGTATTGCAACAACTAACAGATTACAGTGAAATCAGGACTGAAGACACAATAACTAAAATATAGGTGGTGTCTCTTTTTAAGCATATTACCTTATTGATAACTCTGCTTTAACTGCTGGTATCTTTAAGTGATGTGAGTGAAATGGGCATTTTATCATATCTGGTTATAATTTTTTATTCCTCTCTCTGTGGGTCAGAGATACCATCCTGGGACAAACCAGGGGACATTATAGTATGTTGTGTTGTTTTTAGATTAGTTTTTCTTTCTTATTTATATTTTTTTGCTGCGGTATGAAGTGGTGCTACGGCTTATTTGACACTAACCCTAGGACCACCAACCATCAAACTGCGCCCCCCCAAACATTTTTGTCACCAGCCGCCACTGGTCCACATGTTGATGTGTCCTTGGGCAAGATGCTTAACCCCAAATTGTTCCTGATAGCTGCACCAATGATGTGTGAATGTTAATCAGTTGACTAATGTTTAAATGTAAATAGAATTTAGATCAATTTCAATCAGGCTTTCTTTCTACACACATGACACAAGGTTCTATTCTGGGTCCAGTCCTTTTCTCACTCATTCCAAGACTGAATGTGTCTGACCACTTTTATGCAGATGATACCCAGATATACATCATCTTCTCCCCAAATGTCCTAAACAGCCTAATCCACCTGCAAAAGTGTTTACGTGAAATTAAAGAATGGATGCATCAAAACTACCTGCAGCTTAATAATACTAAAACAGAGATTCTACTGATTGGTTCACACTGCACAACTGAGCTTTTATTGTTTCTAGACTTGATTATTACAACTCTCTGTACTCCTGTCTTAGTCAGAAGCAACTGTCATGCCTTAGTTATTTTCTCCCCAGTGAACATAATCGAGACTGTTTGATACCAAACCTCTGAAGTTTAACAGTGTGTGACTCCCTCTAGTGGATGTTGTGGAGTATTCTGTTGTCTTTGCTCCAAAGGTTTTTGTACAGAGTTTTGGTGTTTCCTGTCACTGTGGGCCTCACAGCACAGTAGTACACAGCAGAGTCTGTCACTGCAGCAGAGGAGATCTGAAGATCCATTTGTTTTTCTTCCACTTTAATCTCCAGTCCAGATTTTGGAGTTGCTACATCCCCAGAAGCTGTGTGTGAGATGAGGAACTCTGGTGGTTTTCCTGGATATTGTCGATACCAGAAGAAATAATCATTGGCTAAAAGATTGGGGTATTTATAGGACACAGTAACATTGCTGCCCTCCAAACTGTGCTCTTCATTCTTGACTGCAGTGAGATCTTCACAGCTGACACCTGCATGAGAATATTTAAATCCAGCAGTTAGTGAACAAATGGACATTTTCTTGGGCTTCTTGTTCTGTGCTTCAGTAACTATGTAGCTGCTTTAATTACATGATCACATATGAATGTTGTTGCCATTGAATTTAAGTCCAAGAGATGAAATGAAAATGTGACTCACCAGTGAATATACAGAGGAGCAGAGCTGCCACTAAAAGCAACATGTTGAAAGATAAACAGCTCAGTAATCCTCACAGTCAACTTTCTGAAGTCTGCTTACTTTCTGATGGGGACAGCTGGGCTTCTCCCATCTGTAAAGGAAGCCCCTCCTCCCTTAATGACATCACTGTGACATCACTGATCCCTGCAGGGGGGGTGTATACTGATATCCCACCAGTTATATCACCATCACAGACTTTTCTTCTTCTCTTATGTCTTTATTGTCAACATGAAAACTTTGTCTGGAGCAGCTTTTACATGACTGATCTGTTGTCATGTGAAACTAGAGAAGCATCAAAAATCTGTCAGTTTTGGTGTTTTCTGTCACTGTGGGTCAGGATCGGACTGGGAACTAAATTCAGCTCTGGCAATGCTCATCTAGACCATTTGATGATAAAAACTTGCACATAAAATTGAAGGGTTTCATATAAATGAGCATCAGTTATGAACTTCTAATGTTTGAGAACTGCTTATTCACTTGTGTCTCGTCTTTTTGATCACACAGGTTTCCTGTACGGGGACTTTAATTCCCTGACCTGCTTGACCCTTTAAGAAGGAGTGCACTTCCCCTTTAAAATGTCTCTGTGGGTATTTTTCCTGCTGTAATGTTGAACAGTTCCAAAGAAGTGGATGTTTATTTGTCATTTAACTCCAAACGAGGGGAGATTAATGCCACCTGGGTCAAAGTGGCACTAAGTCCAAAGACCCTCCCTGACTGTCCACAGATAGCAGATGACAGGGTAGAAAAGGCTCTGGAAGACAACACACTGGTTGCTCTGTTTTTTACTTTCTCCAGGAAAAATGGAGGAGGGTCAGTGTTTTGGGGACTGTGAAGGTTTCCCCACTAATTATCTGCAGATGATGAACTTAATTACATTGTTTTTCAATCTTTTTTTGTAGCTGGTCTGAATAAATGTTCCTGTTCTGACAAATCAACTCCTGCCTGCTGGTCCATCCTCCCCACTCACACTACCAACCATCCTCAAGTACAACAAGGTCCAAGGAACTCTGTTACAACCCTGAAAGAATCTCAGGATGAGGGAAGCAACACAACACTGATGTAGTCAGGTAAGAACCGCCATTTATTGTTTAGTGTCACTATAAAAGATAAAAGTTGCTTCCTAATCGTACAGATCCCCAATAACTGACTGATGCTAAAACCAGATAAACTAAACCAAACCTGTCTGGTTGCACTATTCTTACCTGGAAAAACAAAATCATAACACAAGCAGCCATCATTTAGGCCTGGTGTTCAGAGTAGACAGACGGGCTACTACATGTGGTGTATGGACTAACAAATGTAGAAAGTAGGAAAGTAAGGAAACGATTTAAAACCTGCTGTCCAGTCCCAGAGCTGCTAACTGAGTAATTAATAGGAATGATGGTGAATAAGTTTGGAACCACCAGGACTCTTCCTATAGCTGGCTGTTCAGGAAACTGAGTAACCAGGCAAGAAGGGTCTTAGTCAGGGAGGAGACCAAAACCCAACAGTCAGTCTAACAGCACTTCAGAAGTCCTCTACAGAGAGAACCTGCTGGAAGGACAACCATCTCAGCAGCTCTCCATCAGTCAGACCTTTATGATAGAGCAGATACAGAGAAGCTACTCTGGAGTAAAAGACATGACAGCCTGCAGAGAGTTTGTAAAATAAGATTTAAAGAACTCTGAGAGCACGAGGAGCAAGATTCTCTAATCTGATGAAACAGAAATTGAACTCTTTCTGAAGTCTGATGGCTTGTGGGAAAAATCTGTTGCACATTCTGGTTGTTCTTGATGTGATGGATTGATATCTCCTGCTGGACGGGAGGAGATTGAACAGTCCATGAGATAGGTGGGAGGAGTCCTTCACTATGCAGAGAGCTTTTCTCCTGCATCTGTCTGTGTAAATGTCCTCAATAGCAGGGAGTGAGACTCTGATGACCCTCTCAGCCATCCTCACAACATGCTGCAGAGTCTTTCTGTTGGCTGCACTACAACTTCCATACCAGGAAGTGATGCTGCTCATCAGGACACTCTCAACAGTGCCCTGATAGAAGATGACCTTTGACCTGAAGTCCACAATTATCTCTTTAGTCTCATCGACGTTAAGAGACAGATTGTTCTTTATACACCGACCCACCAGTTGTTCCACACTGATGCTGCAGTCACCATCATGATCCAGCTTTCACATTGTTGGACACAGATGAGTCTTTTCTTCTTTCTTCTTTTGCAAGGCTGAGTCAAATATGTGAAGATTCAAACCTCTGAAGTTTAACAGTGTGTGACTCCCTCTAGTGGATGTTGTGGAGTATTCTGTTGTCTTTGCTCCAAAGGTTTTTGTACAGAGTTTTGGTGTTTCCTGTCACTGTGGGCCGCAGAGCACAGTAGTACACAGCAGAGTCAGACAGCTGCAGCTTCTGGATCTTCAGAGGAACTGATGGTTTGTTGAGTGTAGCATCAAATCTGTCTTTGGGGAACTCTGCAGCATTATCTCCTGTTCCAGATAAACGATGCAAAACATACTTTGGGAAACCATTTCCTTCTTGTTTGTACCAGAACAAAGTGGGACTGTAACTGCTATCAAAAGTACAATTAAGTGTAACTGTCTGTCCTTCAGTAGCAATGACATCTCCTGGTGGCTGGTTCACTCTGTCTTGTCCTTTACACTCTGGGGAAGAACAGAACATGCAGAGGAAGAGATGAATCAATAAAGATGATTGATTAAAGGAGAACAATCAGCAGGTTTGTTTGTGAATTGACTTCCACAAAATCATCCAGCTGTGAAAAACAGATATGTGGTTAATACATCAGGTAAAATGAGACTTTGATCTGTGTTCTAACACTCACCTATAAAGTGAGATAAAAGTATAAAGAGGTAAAGCAACATGTCTTTGGAGTTGTTGAAAGCAAACAGACAGCAGATGATCAATGTTCTTCCACTGCAGTAGAATGAAGAAACTAAACAGCCTCTCTGCTGCACAGCCCTTCTCCTCAGCATCAAGCTGATTGGGATTTGACTTCCTCAAACATTTCTGCTCTGGAGACAGAAATAATCTCATTGGTTGAGTTGAACCTCAGTGGGCGGGACAACCCTCTTGTTATGTGATAAAAAGAGGACGTGATGGTGACAAGCTCTGAGATATTCGGTACAGCAATTAGCTTGGAAAGGTTTAGAAAGAATCAAGGAACTATTGTGTTTGATGGTGTCTTGTGTTTGAAGCATCATCCAGCTGGTTTGTCATTGATGTGGATTTGCTGCTCATGTGAATCCTCCCACAGTGTTTCATTAGCAGCTGTAACCACAGTGACTCTGATAAAACAGGAATTAGCAGAATCCATCTGATATGAAGCTGTGGTTTGAATACCACTTCCCTCCTCTTTGAAGAGTAGTCACATATCTGTGTTCAGGTTTTTGTACAGCCTCTTCTACACTTTCTATCACTGTGTGTCTAGAGCACAGTAGTAGAGAGCTGTGTCTGCCAGGGTTAGTCTCTGTATGGTCAGCTCAGTTGATGTCGGTGATGTTTTGGATTTATATCTATCTTTATTCTCATCAGGAATATATTCAGATGTGTATCCCTTTGCACCTTTCCTGAGTATAAACTCAGGTGCCTGAAGGTCTGAATCATGTTTGTACCAGTAAAGGTAAACATTATCCTCAGTTGTCTCATATGTACATGTGAGTGTGACAGATTGTCCTTCTCTTCCACTGACTTCATGTTGTTGAGGATAGATTTTGTCTCCAGCTATTAGTCCTGGAAAAAGTAGAGAAAATGAAGCCATTAGACTAACATTGTTCATGAGGCTGAGAGGAGAAGACAGTGGAAAATGTCAACTGTACAGTGTTACTCTGTGGACACAAACTGATCAAAACACACATTTATGCTCTGAACTCTGGATACTAGAAATATAAAGCTGGAAAAGTCAGTCAGTACAATTTACATATATTTGTACAAGATGATAAAAACATGAAGTGTTTTCTATGTTACCAAAGAAAAGAGCAGCAAGAATAATCCACAGCCAATGTTCCATCTCTACAACAAGGTTTAAATCAACAGGAGAAACTATGTGATGTTCAACATTCAGTGTGAGAATTGTTCTCTTCACAGCAGCAGTTATTATTGACAGAATGGTTGAACACAGTGCAGAAGTAGTGCACCGCCTACTTGATAATGTGGCCCTCTAGTGGAGGTAAAAAGTTCAGTACAACAGTGTGGTAAAAAGGCTTCCAGCAGCTTGTCAGTGTGTCAGCTTGTGTTTTTGTACAGAGACTGTGGGTTTGCTGTCACTGTGGGCCTCACAGCACAGTAGTACAGAGCAGAGTCTGTCACTGCAGCAGAGGAGATCTGCAGATCCATTTGGGTTTTATCTTCACTCACTTTAAAAGACAGTCTAGGTACTGGATTTGATAGAGAAGTTCCGGTTCCTGAATGAGAGATGAGGAACTCTGGTGGTTTTCCTGGATATTGTCGATACCAGTAGAAATAATTACTACCAGTTGCAGCTTGAGAGTATTTGTAGGACAGAGTAACAGAGCTGCCTTCTAAACTGAACTCTTCATTGTTGACTGGAGTGAGTTCTTCACAGCTGACACCTAAAGGAAGAGATAACTCTGTTATAACATGTAAAAGTCACAATGGATTAATCCCAAATGTTATAACATGTATAATGTAACATACCTGTTAAAATGGATAGAAACACCAAAGAAAGTAGACAATGATCCATTGACAGCATGTTGAATAAAGGTAATGTTTGTGGTTTGTGTATTGAACTCTGCTGAATATGGAAGTTCCTCTCTCTTCTATAGTTCAGTAACAGCTTAGCTCCTCCCTGAATCTCTCCGTCTCCTCTTAGATCTGTATTTTCACTTCTCTCAGTTACACTTCCTCCTGGTTAACAGACTGGTAGCAGCATTTTCTATCAGCTGGATGTGGGAAGTGTTTTTTATTGATTTAATTTGAAATTTGAACTTTTAACTTATTTGGATAAACCACTTGAGATGACATATAAACATACAATACAACAAAATGAAGGATACAAAAAATATAAAAAATACAGAAACAAAAAAACAAACGGAAAAAAAGGGAAAAAAAGACAGACAACAGTTAACATCATGACGACATCAGAACAATACAACCATAAAAAGGCCACAATGGCCGACACTGAAACTGAGACAACAACAGATAATGAATACAATAAATTCACCAAATCAGAAAGTTCATGCAGCTTCAATGAAAACAAGAGCAGGCCAATTTAAGGTGAGAAGACAGAGCACGCTTAAAGATAACAAATGAAGAAATGGGTCTGATATTAGCCGGTAGGTTATTCCAATCTGATGGTGCTTTAAACATAAAAGATCTTCTGGACGAAAGATTTATTGACATTGGGAACAGAAAAATAGAGATGGGCAGAATGTCTGATATAAGTTGATGTATATGGTATAAGAAGCTGCTGTAGATAAGGTGGATAATTAAAGTAAATACATTTGTATATAAGTTGCAACCAGTGCATATGTCTTCTCACATTCAATGATGGCCAGTTGAGTCTATTGTACATCGTGCAGTGATGGGTGTGATAAGGGCAACCAAGGACCAACCTACAGAGTCTATTGTAAGCTGTGTTAAGTGAAGCAAGGTCAGATTCATGAGCATTTTGGTGTACAACATCACAATAATCCATGATTGGAAGTATAAGTTGAGTGGCCAGTCTCTTAAGTAAACTAAATGAAAAACAGTTACGAGAGTGATATAACATATTAATACCAAAGTGGACGTTGCGTAATAGATGATTTTAATTAGGCTTAAAAGAGAGTTCTGAATTCAGCCATACACCAAGATATTTAAAACTGTCAACTTTGTGCAGTGGTGAGCCGTCATTACAGTTTATAACACAGGAACCAGGTTTGGATTTCAGTTTTTCTTTGGTACCAAATATCATGATGTAGGATTTTGATTTATTAAGCAGGAGTTTGTTACAAGATAGTCTTTCCTGAACAGAGGTAAAAATCAGACTGAAGATAAGGCTGGGATTTATATATGATGGTGTCATCAGTATAAAGTTGAACTGAATTTAGCAAGACTTAATGGGAGATTATTTACATAGATTGAGAATAGAAGAGGTCCGAGTGTTGACCCCTGAGGGACACAACATTGCTGAATGAGGAAATCGGATTGAAATCCATTCAAGACAACACAATGTTTTCTGTTGTGAAGGTATGAGCTAAACCACTTGACTGCATTGAGATATTGTGAAATGTGTCTAAAAGCATGATCCTTATATACAGGAAGTTACAGAAATATCCCTATACATAACACATCACTGTACAATATTATTGTGCTGTAAATTAAAGGAAAGCTCAGGGTCAAAGGTCAGACTCATACTGACTGCAGTATTCTTCTTGTTATCAACAATCTAAGATACAAGACCAGCTGCTGACATTACAGGATTTTAATGGAACATACACTACCCGTCAAACGTTTTAGAACACCCCTTCTCTGTAGGAAGGACCTACATTTTTAAGTGTTTTTGTATAACTTTTGACCAGTAGTGTATAAAGATGTGTCATCAGCATGTTGTGAGATCCAGAATTGATCCCTGTGGTACACCACAAGAATTCACTTCTTCTGAAAGAGAGAAAGAGCAGCTTTACAAGCTGTTTGATACCAAACCTCTGAAGTTTAACAGTGTGTGACTCCCTCTAGTGGATGTTGTGCAGTATTCTGTTGTCTTTGCTCCAAAGGTTTTTGTACAGAGTTTTGGTGTTTCCTGTCACTGTGGGCTGCAGAGCACAGTAGTACACAGCAGAGTCTGTCACTGCAGCAGAGGAGATCTGAAGAGGAACTGATCTTGAGGTTGAATCCAACGTAGAGGAAAATCTTTCCTTAAACTCGTCCTCTGTTTTCCCCTCACCAATTTTAAAACGGCTCAGGATGAACTTAGGTCTGTTGTTTCCATCCTGTTTGTACCAGAAGAGGTTAAGTTGTGATGAACTGGTGTTATATTGACATCCAAGTGTTACTGTCTGTCCTTCAGTAGCAGTCACATCTCCTTTTGGCTGCAGCACGTTGTCTTGTTGTGCTCTGCATTCTGTAAAACAGCAACAAACAGTATCAGTGAGCTGTTAAAGAATCATGTCAATGTTGGATTGATATCACAGAAACAGAGCTGTGTTCATACCAAGGCACATAGCAGCCAGCAACACTGAGATGAACAGAGACGTCATATCTGCAGTGTTGAGTAACTCTGAGCTACAGCGAGTATAAAGAAGACTCTGATCTCTGTTTAGTCTTCATCAACACTAAGTTGGTGGATTTAAAGGAGGAGTCTGATCACAGTGACAGAGCTCATTCACAGCCCTGTGTTATTCCTCCTACTGACAACTTTACACTAAACACATGTTTGTGCCTCTCTCCTTTCCTAGCATAGCTTGTCTTGTATGTTTGCATCACTGGAGATTTAATGTTTGAATATAAATTACAGTTTAGTGTCTTTTGGTTCTCTGCAGCTGTCAGAGGTCAAATGTAAAGATGGTGGAGTTGTTGTGGAAGCTTCAGTTTCTATAAATCAGCTGATTCTAAACTTGGTCAAAGCTTCAGCTGTTAAAGTGTAGCCCTGTTGAGTTTATGATGTGTGAGAATATAAATGAACAGTAATGTCAGAGTTTAATGCTTCAGTGTGTATTTATGGTGTAGCTCAACATGTTACTGAGGATAATGAACAATGGACGGAGCTCATTGTGGCCTAATGGCCCACAGGGAACAAAGAGGATGAAGTCAGTCAGTAAGTGTCCATTTATTCTGTTTGATGGTGTCTTGTGGTTACACCAGTATTGGAAGCCACTGGCTTCCTGTCTGTTTCAGGATTGATTTCAAGATTTTATTGTTTGTTTTTAAGGTTTTAAATGGGCTGGTGCCTCCTTACCTAGCAGAACTCCAGCATCATCATCATCATACTCCAGTTGGAGAACTGAGGTCCACCAACCACATGCTCTTGGATGTTCTGAGATCCAGGAACAAAACCTTGACCTGGATATAATTCCTTATGCAGTTAGTGATAAAACCATCTAGCTCCTGAGATTCTTTGATTGTTTTTGTTCAGACTCAGAAGAAAACTTTATAAGTGATTCATGTAAATATCTTGTTTATTTCTAAAGCAGTAGGAGGCAGACAGAGGTTGCTTAGATAACTGTCAGTATATCTGAAATGGGGCAGCTGTGGCTCAGGTCGTCCACTAATCAGAAGATTGATGGTTAGATTCCCGGCTCCTCCAGTCCACATGTTGATGTGTCCTTGGGCAAGATGTTTAACCCCAAATTGTTCCTGATAGCTGCACCAATGGTGTGTGAATGTTAATCAGTTGACTAATGTTTGAATGTAAATAGAATTTAGATCAATTTCAATCAGGCTTTCTATCTACACATATGACACAAGGTTCTATTCTGGGTCCAGTCCTTTTCTCACTCATTCCAAGACTGAATGTGTCTGACCACTGTTATGCAGATGATACCAAGATAAACATCATCTTCTCCCCAAATGTCCTAAACAGCCTAATCCACCTGCAAAAGTATTTAATTGAAATTAAAGAATGGATGCATCAAAACTACCTGCAGCTTAATAATAATAAAACAGAGATTCTACTGATTGGTCCAAACTGCACACATGAGCTTTTATTGTTTCTAGACTTGATTATTACAACTCTCTGTACTCCTGTCTTAGTCAGAAGCAACTGTCATGCCTTTGTCATTTTTCTCCCCAGTGAAAAAAATCTAGACTGTTAGATACCAAACCTCTGAAGTTTAACAGTGTGTGACTCCCTCTAGTGGATGTTGTGGAGTATTCTGTTGTCTTTGCTCCAAAGGTTTTTGTACAGAGTTTTGGTGTTTCCTGTCACTGTGGGCTGCAGAGCACAGTAGTACACAGCAGAGTCTGTCACTGCAGCAGAGGAGATCTGCAGTTTGATGCCACGCCTTTCTCCAGACAGTTTAGCAAAGAACCTTTTGTTAAGTGAGTCTGCAGGTCTAGAAATGTTCAATCCTGAGATGTACATGATGAACTCTGGAGGTTTTCCTGGATATTGTCGATACCAGAAGAAATAATCACCAGCTGCAGCTTCTTTGTCGTATTTGTAGGACAGAGTAACAGAGCTGCCTTCTAAACTGAACTCTTCATTGTTGACTGGAGTGAGTTCTTCACAGCTGACACCTAAAGGAAGAGATAACTCTGTTATAACATGTTGTCAAAGACTCATCAAAGGAATATGTACAACTTCATGCTCAGTTTTGAAGCAAACATCAATAGAAGTAAATATGAAGTGTGTCTCCTACCTGTTAGTGTGATCATAAACACAGTTGAAAACAGACTTAATTGCATTGACACCATCTTGAAGACAACAAGAAACTGTGTGTGTTGTTTAGTATGAAACACCACAGTGAAAGTTTGTGTCTTTCTGTACTTCAGTGACAGTTTTGCTCCTCCCTTAATCTCCTCCTCCCTGCTCTCACAGCTCTGACTCATAATGTCTTCAATGTAGTTTGAATCAATAATGTTGTTTTAAACAGTAAAGATACTAACTATATTTGACAGATGCTAAATGAAATGTAATAATTGACTCCTTTAGGATAAAACAGCAGTGAGGAGAAAGTGGAGCCTTGGTGGGAGCCTCTCAGCTGTTAGTGTTGTTGTCAGAAGAGTTACTGTGTTATACTTTCTCATTTATGTGAACCATACTTCATAGCTATCAGGACAGTCTACATCATTCATTATAGATAGATAGATAGATAGATAGATAGATAGATAGATAGATAGATAGATAGATAGATAGATAGATAGATAGATAGATAGATAGATAGATAGATAGATAGATAGATAGATAGATAGGCTTTATTGTCCAATGGGGAAATTTGTTTTCACAATCTGTCAACATCATGCCCAAACACCACTAATCATTGAACAACCGACACATGTATCACACTCAGGATGGCTGGGTCCATATGAGGTTATTGGGGAAGGTTATTGAGTGCTGAGATGGCAGACGGGACCAAGCTCTTGCTGAAGCCCGTCTCCATCTCAGAGTCCTGTATCTGCAACCAGACGGCAGCAGTGTGAAGTGAGGGTAGAGAGGGTGATCCGGGTCGTTGGTTGTTGCTTGTGCGAGGCGTGTGACTGCTCTGTGGTTGAGCTCGTGAGGTTGGGTGTAGGATGGTTGATGATCTTGGATGCGGTGTGTGTTATTTTTGTCAGTTTGTTCCTGTTAGTGGTGGACAGCATGTTGTAAAAACAGGGTGAACAGTACAGGAGGATGGGTTGGATGATGCTGGTGTACAGTAGTGACAGAAGGTGGGGGGGTAACAGAGAGGGCACGGAGTTTGCGGATGACATGGAGTCTCTGTTGGGACCTTTTGTGTATGTTGGTGATGTGCTGATCGAATGTCAGTTTATTGTCTATGGTGAGTCCGAGGTATTTGAAGTGGCTGACCTGTTCAACTGTTTGGTTATGGATGGAGGTGGGGACCAGTCCAGATGGGGGTGTGCGTGAAGTGTGGATGACCATTTCTTTTATTTTGACCACGTTCAGTTCCAGAAAGTTATTGGTGCACCACTGAGTGAAGTGAGGAACGTTGGTAGGCAGTAATTGAGTTATTGTCACTGAGCAGACCTAGGATGGCAGTGTCATCTGAATACTTGTAGTATGTGGTGATTGGTGAGGGGCTGATGCAGTCATTTGTGTAGAGGGTGTAGAGAAAAGGGCTGAGGACACAACCCTGCTGGGCTCCAGTGTTGGTGATGATGGTTGATGATGTGACTGTGCCTATCCTTACAGCCTGTGGTCTATTGGTGAGGAAGTTGTGAACCCAGCAGATGAGGAGTGGAGATATGTTGAGGTGACGGAGTTTCTTGATCATCTGGTGGCGTTGGATTGTATTGAAGGCTGAGCTGAAGTCTATGAAGAGGATGGATGCAAAGGTGCCAGGTGATTCATTAAAATGTGTTACATCTCAGCTTCTGATTTTAACTGGTTTAAATCTTATCTCTGTAACATAACATTATCAGTACTGCTTGGTAACTCCTCATCCTCCTCTACTCATATCACTTGTGGGGTGCCACAAGGCTCCATTCTGTCACATAATATGACCAATGTTATGCAGATGATACCCAGATATACATCATCTTCTCCCCAAATGTCCTAAACAGCCTAATCCACCAGTCAAAGTGTTTACCTGAAATTAAAGAATGGATGCATCAAAACTACTTGCAGCTTAATAATAATAAAACAGAGATTCTACTGATTGGTCCACACTGCACAACTGAGCTTTTATTGATTATTACAACTCTCTGTACTCCTGTCTTAGTCAGAAGCAACTGTCTTGTCTTTGTCATTTTTCTCACCAGTTGTAAGAATCTAGACTGTTTGATACTAAACCTCTGAAGTTTAACAGTGTGTGACTCCCTCTAGTGGATGTAGTGGAGTATTCTGTTGTCTTTGCTCCAAAGGTTTTTGTACAGAGTTTTGGTGTTTACTGTCACTGTGGGCCGCAGAGCACAGTAGTACACAGCAGAGTCAGACACTGCAGCAGAGGAGATCTGCAGGTTGATTTCATTTATTTTCTTATTCAGTTTAGCAGTCAGTCGAGGATTTGGAGGTTTTGCTTCAACCACAGTAGGAGATGTTGTATCAGTGATCAGGAGAAGGAACTGAGGAGCTGATCCAGGATCTTGTCGATACCACTGGAGATTATCAGCTTTAACTGAATAGTTACAGGACAGAGTAACAGTATGTCCCTCTGATGAAAACACTTCAGCACTGCTGGCTGTAATATCATCTTCCAAGGTGTTACCTAGTGAAGGAAACATGTTGTATTAAAGTTCTGTTCCAGAGTGAAATATCCATCATTTTTAAAATATCACACAATGACAAAAACATACGTACCTACAAGAGTTGAAAAGAGTAAAATGACAGCGAGTGTTTCCATGTTTCCAGAAGTGAAATGCTGTAACTGAATGTTCAGTGTGAATAAGTGTTGAGTGGTTTTGTGAGTTGTGTTTGGTCTGATGTTCACAGCTGGAATCAAACAGCTCTCTGCCATGCAGCCACCTCTGCAGTCAGTAGGAGGAACTTAATATGTCAAATTACATTCATTTCTAAAAGTCTTCATCACAGCTGTGTCTCATGAGGGAAAAGAATCTAGACTGTTTGATACCAAACCTCTGAAGTTTAACAGTGTGTGACTCCCTCTAGTGGATGTCTCCTTTATCTGTCATAATCAATCTTCTACTGCAGGGCTATGCAACTTCAATAGCAAGTGGGCCAAATATGAAAATCACTGGGGGTTCGTGGGCCGCACAGAATATTTGTAAACTAATGGCTGAAAAATAACTCTTGATAATAGAGAACGAATGACACATACAGTATCCACTTTTCCCCCCACTTTAATACTTTCACAAAAGGGCTTTTATAACCAAGGTCCATATTTATATGAATGCTACATTCAAAATTAACAAAGCAAAGCCATCTGACCATAGATGGGACTGTAGATGACACTGCAGCAGAGGAGATCTGCAGATCCATTTGTTTTTCTTCTACTTTAATCTCCAGTCCAGATTTTGGAGTTGCTACATCCCCAGAAGCTGAGTGAGAGATGAGGAACTCTGGTGGTTTTCCTGGATATTGTCGATACCAGAAGAAAGAGTCACCACCAGTTGCAGGTTTGGAGTAATTATAGGACACAGTAACATTGCTGCCCTCCAAACTGTGCTCTTCATTCTTGACTGCAGTGAGATCTTCACAGCTGACACCTGCATGAGAATATTTAAATCCAGCAGTTAGTGAACAAATGGACATTTTCTTGGGCTTCTTGTTCTGTGCTTCAGTAACTATGTAGCTGCTTTAATTACATGATCAGATATGAATGTTGTTGCCATTGAATTTAAGTCCAAGAGATGAAATGGAAATGTGACTCACCAGTGAATATACAGAGGAGCAGAGCTGCCACTAAAAGCAACATGTTGAAAGATAAACAGCTCAGTAATCCTCACAGTCAACTTTCTGAAGTCTGCTTACTTTCTGATGGGGACAGCTGGGCTTCTCCCATCTGTAAAGGAAGCCCCTCCTCCCTTAATGACATCACTGTGACATCACTGATCCCTGCGGGGGGGGGGGGGGGGGGGGGGGTGTATACTGATATCCCACCAGTTATATCACCATCACAGGACTTTTCTTCTTCTCTTATGTCTTCATTGTCAACATGAAAACTTTGTCTGGAGCAGCTTTTACATGACTGATCTGTTGTCATGTGAAACTAGAGAAGCATCAAAAATCTGTCAGCTTGTGTTTGAGTTTTGGTGTTTTCTGTCACTGTGGGTCAGGGTTGGACTGGGAACTAAATTCAGCTCTGGCAATGCTCATCTAGACCATTTGATGATAAAAACTTGCACAACTGCTAATTCACTTGTGTCTCGTCTTTTTGCTGACACAGGTTTCCTTTATGGGGACTTTAATTCCCTGACCTGCTTGACCCTTTAAGAAGGAGTGCACTTCCCCTTTAAAATGTCTCTGTGGGTATTTTTCCTGCTGTAATGTTGAACAGTTCCAAAGAAGTGGATGTTTATTCGTCATTTAACTCCAAACGAGGGGAGATTAATGGCACCTGGGTCAAAGTGGCACTAAGTCCAAAGACCCTCCCTGACTGTCCACAGATAGCAGCTGACAGGGTAGAAAAGGCTCTGGAAGACAACACACTGGTTGCTCTGTTTTTTACTTTCTCCAGGAAAAATGGAGGAGGGTCAGTGTTTTGGGGACTGTGAAGGTTTTCCCACTAATTATCTGCAGATGATGAACTTAATTACATTGTTTTTCAATCTTTTTTTGTAGCTGGTCTGAATAAATGTTCCTGTTCTGACAAATCAGCTCCTGCCTGCTGGTCCATCCTCCCCACTCACACTACCAACCATCCTCAAGTACAACAAGGTCCAAGGAACTCTGTTACAACCCTGAAAGAATCTCAGGATGAGGGAAGCAACACAACACTGGTGTAGTCAGGTAAGAACCGCCATTTATTGTTTAGTGTCATGATAAAAGATAAATGTTGTTTCCTAATCGTACAGATCCCCAATAACTGACTGATGCTAAAACCAGATAAACTAAACCAAACCTGTCTGGCTGACTAGTGTCCATGTTTGGGGGTCGAACCGCTCCAAGTACACAACATTTGAGAGCATGTTGGGAGAGGGAAATAGGCACAGTCCTCTCAGAGGATGCATGGTGTAAATGTCTTCATAGCATATACACATGTTCAATTAATTCAAGACACCAGCTAATTCAGTATAAGGTTATACATAGACTCCATTATTCACGTGTTAAACTGCATTCATTCTATTCATCCTCTTCACAGCTGTGTCTCATGAGGGAAAATAATCTAGACTGTTTGATACCAAACCTCTGAAGTTTAACAGTGTGTGACTCCCTCTAGTGGATGTTGTGGAGTATTCTGTTGTCTTTGCTCCAAAGGTTTTTGTACAGAGTTTTGGTGTTTCCTGTCACTGTGGGCCGCAGAGCACAGTAGTACACAGCAGAGTCTGACAGCTGCAGCTTCTGGATCTTCAGAGGAACTGATCTTGAGGTTGAATTCAAAGTTGATGAAAATCTTTCCTTAAACTCATCTACTGTGTTCCCTTCATCCAGTTTATAGCGGCTCAGGATGAATTTGGGTCTGTTATTTCCATCCTGTTTGTACCAGAAGAGGTTAGTTTGTGATATTGAGCTGGTGTTATATTGACATCCAAGTGTTACTGTCTGTCCTTCAGTAGCAGTCACATCTCCTTTTGGCTGCAGCACGTTGTCTTGTTGTGCTCTGCATTCTGTAAAACAGCAACAAACAGTATCAGTGAGCTGTTAAAGAATCATGTCAATGTTGGATTGATATCACAGAAACAGAGCTGTGTTCATACCAAGGCACATAGCAGCCAGCAACACTGAGATGAACAGAGACGTCATATCTGCAGTGTTGAGTAACTCTGAGCTACAGCGAGTATAAAGAAGACTCTGATCTCTGTTTAGTCTTCATCAACACTAAGTTGGTGGATTTAAAGGAGGAGTCTGATCACAGTGACAGAGCTCATTCACAGCCCTGTGTTATTCCTCCTACTGACAACTTTACACTATACACATGTTTGTGCCTCTCTCCTTTCCTAGCATAGCTTGTCTTGTATGTTTTCATCACTGGAGATTTAATGTTTGAATATAAATTACAGTTTAGTGTCTTTTGGTTCTCTGCAGCTGTCAGAGGTCAAATGTAAAGATGGTGGAGTTGTTGTGGAAGCTTCAGTTTCTATAAATCAGCTGATTCTAAACTTGGTCAAAGCTTCAGCTGTTAAAGTGTAGCCCTGTTGAGTTTATGATGTGTGAGAATATAAATGAACAGTAATGTCAGAGTTTAATGCTTCAGTGTGTATTTATGGTGTAGCTCAACATGTTACTGAGGATAATGAACAATGGACGGAGCTCATTGTGGCCTAATGGCCCACAGGGAACAAAGAGGATGAAGTCAGTCAGTAAGTCTCCATTTATTCTGTTTGATGGTGTCTTGTGGTTACACCAGTATTGGAAGCCACTGGCTTCCTGTCTGTTTCAGGATTGATTTCAAGATTTTATTGTTTGTTTTTAAGGTTTTAAATGGTCTGGTGCCTCCTTACCTAGCAGAACTCCAGCATCATCATCATACTCCAGTTGGAGAACTGAGGTCCACCAACCACATGCTCTTGGATGTTCTGAGATCCAGGCACAAAACCTTGACCTGGATATAGTTCCTTATGCAGTTAGTGATAAAACCATCTAGCTCCTGTGATTCTTTGATTATTTTTGTTCAGACTCAGAAGAAAACTTTATAAGTGATTCATGTAAATATCTTGTTTATTTCTAAAGCAGTAGGAGGCAGACAGAGGTTGCTTAGATAACTGTCAGTATATCTGAAATGGGGCAGCTGTGGCTCAGGTTGTCCATGATAGAGATTTTAATTATTCAGCCCATACATCAATGGAGAGAGTAGACATGAGTCCAGGATTTCTTCTATTGAAAAGGTTTATTTACTTCTACAAGGAGAAAATAATGAATGATCAGTACACGTTATGTTCTGATGCTCCCTTCAATTCTGAAGTTTCTCTCCTCTGGGGATAGACTTTAAACCACACAGATATACTTTAAACCACACAGATAATGCCACAGGTTGAGCCATACCCAAATATGGGCAGATCCAACACATCTACAATATACAGAATTTAGTCTACTGGTCTATAGACAAAACATTGCTTAGACCTCACTCAAGACCTTTGTCCTACCTCCAACACTTTATCAAACCTCTGACTCCAGTTACCTTTACTGCGTTCAGGGAAAACATTCAAAGACATATCTGACCTCGGTTGCTATAGCAACACTATCAGGAAGCCTCCTGTTTTCCCCAAAAGGAGCAGACTCACTGCTTACCACTATCTCAAGGGGAGACAGTGTCTAAACCCAATATTTGGTGTGGCCTTGCTATGACCGCAAAGCCTAGTTTGACCCAGTGCATATTAATGATGGTTAATTCCCTAACAGTCCACTAATCAGAAGATTGTCGGTTCGATTCCCGGCTCTTCCAGTCCACATGTTGATGTGTCCTTGGGCAAGATGCTTAACCCCAAATTGTTCCTGATAGCTGCACCAATGCTGTGTGAATGTTAATCAGTTGATTAATGTTTAAATGTAAATAGAATTTAGATCAATTTCAATCAGGCTTTCTTTCTACACATATGACACAAGGTTCTATTCTGGGTCCAGTCCTTTTCTCACTCATTCCAAGACTGAATGTGTCTGACCACTGTTATGCAGATGATACCCAGATATACATCATCTTCTCCCCAAATGTCCTAAACAGCCTAATCCACCAGTAAAAGTGTTCATTTGAAATTAAAGAATGGATGCATCAAAACTACCTGCAGCTTAATAATAATAAAACAGAGATTCTACTGATTGGTCCACACTGCACAACTGAGCTTTTATTTATTCTAGACTTAATTATTACAACTCTCTGTACTCCTGTCTTAGTCAGAAGCAACTGTCATGCCTTAGTTATTTTCTCCCCAGTGAAAAGAATCTAGACTGTTTGATACCAAACCTCTGAAGTTTAACAGTGTGTGACTCCCTCTAGTGGATGTTGTGGAGTATTCTGTTGTCTTTGCTCCAAAGGTTTTTGTACAGAGTTTGTGTTTCCTGTCACTGTGGGCTGCAGAGCACAGTAGTACACAGCAGAGTCTGTCACTGCAGCAGAGGAGATCTGCAGGTCCATTTGAG
The DNA here is from genome assembly GCF_963691925.1 of Scomber scombrus. NCBI lineage: Eukaryota > Metazoa > Chordata > Actinopteri > Scombriformes > Scombridae > Scomber > Scomber scombrus. Next base: position 31,152,274 of record NC_084980.1, read on the forward strand.
TATTATCTTTACTCACTTTAAAAGACAGTCTAGGTACTGGACTTGATAATGCAGTTCCTGTGCCATAATGAGAAATAAGGAACTCTGGTGGTTTTCCTGGATATTGTCGATACCAGTAGTATTTAAATCCAGCAGTTAGTGAACAAATGGACATTTTCTTGGGCTTCTTGTTCTGTGCTTCAGTAACTATGTAGCTGCTTTAATTACATGATCAGATATGAATGTTGTTGCCATTGAATTTAAGTCCAAGAGATGAAATGAAAATGTGACTCACCAGTGAATATACAGAGGAGCAGAGCTGCCACTAAAAGCAACATGTTGAAAGATAAACAGCTCAGTAATCCTCACAGTCAACTTTCTGAAGTCTGCTTACTTTCTGATGGGGACAGCTGGGCTTCTCCGATCTGTAAAGGAAGCCCCTCCTCCCTTAATGACATCACTGTGACATCACTGATCCCTGCAGGGGGGGTGTATACTGATATCCCACCAGTTATATCACCATACATACAGACTGTTTTAGAAACATTTAGTTGAAGGCTTGAAGCATTTAAACAAATGTAGATGCAGCTCATTGCAGTGGTTAATCTTTAATGTCTCAGCAAATGTGCCATAAATGCCTAAACAGCCACAATGACAACAAACATCACCAGCCTTACCATCCCAACAACAGTTAAATAACAGTATTGCACATATATCCCATAATATTACACACAACACATACATACACCAATGGGAAAAACACATGCTAAAAGACCACTATAATAAAAGCACTATAAAATTGTTGCACAATCTTCGGCCTCAATCAGCATTGTTTAGGAGTTTGATGGAGGTTGGAACAAATGAATTCTTAAGACGGTTGAGTTTGAAGTTAGTGTCTCTATATCGTCTGCCCGATGGTGGGAGCTCATATTATGGGATGGCTCAGTCACTATCCTCTTGACATGCCTAAAAACAGTTTGTTCATATATAGACTGCAAGCTCTGATAGTTACTTCTTCCTATCAGCCTCATGGCCGTGTGCACCAGACGAGCGAGTTTAGTTTTCAGTTTTGCAGTAAGGTTGTAAAACCAGGCTGACATCCCATATCTAAGCTCTCTAGTACTGCCTGCTAAAATAAAAACATGATGCTTTTGTCCACAACATACTCTCAGTCTGCACAAAAAATACAGTCTTTGCTGTAAACAGGAACACAGACTTTCACCATGGACACTCCAACTAAAAGTGTCATCTAAGTGACTCCCAGATACTTGTATGAGCTGACCTGCTCAATGGGTGAGTCATGTATGACAATAGGACTATAGTCATGTGCTGATTGATTTGCACTCTGAGAGGGTGTTATTAACTCTTACCTGCTTTGACTTCCATTGGTTAAAAAGGAAAAACACCACTTGATTAAAAAAGGGTTGACACTCCTCTGTCGCAGTTTTGAGATGAGCAGATGGGGTTGGAGTGTGTTAAAAGCTGAGCTAAAATCAATAAATAAAATCCGTGCATATGCTTTAGGGCATTCCAAGTGCTTGGCAGTAAAGTGGGTGATGCTGTTGATGGCGTCATCAGTACCTCTCCCCTGCCTATAAGCATCTGGTATGGGTCAAGTGCCAAACTGCCCTCTGCTTTAAGCAAAGACAACATGTATTTCTCAAAACTCTTCATAACAATCAAAGTCAGGGCCACAGGTCTAAAATCATTGTTATCAGCTGGACGCGGTTTCTTAGCTTTAAGTGTAGAAGAGAGAAGAGAAGTGATGAAGGAAGAAAAAGTTGCAACAAAGAAAAATCATGACTGAATAGTGACGAAAAACATTTGAAAACTTGATTAAAACCAAAAGACAGTAAAATGATTAAAGCTGCAAACATTCAAAATGTAATGTGAATAATCTGTTTGTTTGTTTTTTTATTTAATCTTTTGGTTTATGAAATGGTGTCTTGTGTTTGAAGCATCATCCAGCTGGTTTGTCATTGATGTGGATTTGCTGCTCATGTGAATCCTCCCACAGTGTTTCATTAGCAGCTGTAACCACAGTGACTCTGATAAAACAGGAATTAGCAGAATCCATCTGATATGAAGCTGTGGTTTGAATACCACTTCCCTCCTCTTTGAAGAGTAGTCACATATCTGTGTTCAGGTTTTTGTACAGCCTCTTCTACACTTTCTATCACTGTGTGTCTAGAGCACAGTAGTAGAGAGCTGTGTCTGCCAGGGTTAGTCTCTGTATGGTCAGCTCAGTTGATGTTGGCGAAGTTTTGGATTTATATTGATTTTTATTCTCATCAGGAATATATTCAGATGTGTATCCCTTTGCTCCTTTCCAGAGTATAAACTCAGGTGCCTGAAGGTCAGAAAGATGTTTGTACCAGAAAAGGAGAACATTATCCTCAGTTGTCTCATATGTACATGTGAGTGTGACAGATTGTCCTTCTCTTCCACTGACTTCATGTTGTTGAGGATAGATTTTGTCTCCAGCTATTAGTCCTGGAAAAAGTAGAGAAAATGAAGCCATTAGACTAACATTGTTCATGAGGCTGAGAGGAGAAGACAGTGGAAAATGTCAACTGTACAGTGTTACTCTGTGGACACAAACTGATCAACTGTTCATTTGACTGATTTCTATAGAAATCATCTTCCAAGGTGTTACCTAGTGAAGGAAACATGTTGTATTAAAGTTCTGTTCCAGAGTGAAATATCCATCATTTGTAAAATATCACACAAGGACAAAAACATACGTACCTACAAGAGTTGAAAAGAGTAAAATGACAGCGAGTGTTTCCATGTTTCCAGAAGTGAAATGCTGTAACTGAATGTTCAGTGTGAATAAGTGTTGAGTGGTTTTGTGAGTTGTGTTTGGTCTGATGTTCACAGCTGGAATCAAACAGCTCTCTGCCATGCAGCCACCTCTGCAGTCAGTAGGAGGAGACTCATATGTCAAATTACATTCATTTCTAAAAGTCTTCATCACAGCTGTGTCTCATGAGGGAAAAGAATCTAGACTGTTTGATACCAAACCTCTGAAGTTTAACAGTGTGTGACTCCCTCTAGTGGATGTTTCCTGTATCTGTCATAATCAATCTTCTACTGCCTGCTGTGTATTGATCTTCACTCACTGTGTTCATCCTTGATCACCGTTCATGATAGTTTCTCATGTTGGGCAGAAGCATAACAGTCAATGAAGCCACTGGCTTTACTCCAGCTGAGTTGCTGCCTAGAGGGTCTTCAAAGGGACCTTTTGTCAGAGCCTTCATCACAGGTGTCCCGTGCTCCGAAAAATGTCCAAGCGTTTGTACATTAAACCTGCGGCAGCCAAGAAGAAAACAGGTTCAAACGTACCTTAAAAACATGTCAAATTCAAAGAGAAAGACAAGGTCTGAATGAAAGCCCCTCCCCTGTCCAAGGCTTCCAATAATTATACAGCTAGATTTGCCCCACGGTGGATTGGCCCGTACTGCACAGTTGAGCAGGTTGACCCTGTGAACTACAAAAGTGTTCTTGTAGACACGGGACAGGTGTGACAGCACCATGTCATGTTAAATGTGGTCATGTTAAACAGAACACATCTCATAGCTGATGAATAATATTCATGAATCATTTTCTACTGTAATACTTGTTGATTGTAACTGACTTATTCCATCATAGTGTTTGCCAATTCATAGTTTGTTCTTATGTTAACAAATCTATGCAGACTATATACCTGTATTTATACAGCTGTATATATCAGCACTACATGAGGTCTAGACTGTGTTTATGAAGTTTAACAGTGTGTGACTCCCTCTAGTGGATGTTGTGGAGTATTCTGTTGTCTTTGCTCCAAAGGTTTTTGTACAGAGTTTTGGTGTTTCCTGTCACTGTGGGCTGCAGAGCACAGTAGTACACAGCAGAGTCTGTCACTGCAGCAGAGGAGATCTGCAGGTGGATTTGTGTTTGATTCACTCTAATCTCCATTACAGAGGTTAGATTATTAATTACATCCCCAGAAGCTGTGTGAGAGATGAGGAACTCTGGTGGTTTTCCTGGAATATGTCGATACCAGAAGAAAGAATTAGTGCTTGAAAGTTTGGAGTATTTATAAGACACAGTAACATTGCTGCCCTCCAAACTGTGCTCTTCATTCTTGACTGCAGTGAGATCTTCACAGCTGACACCTGCATGAGAATATTTAAATCCAGCAGTTAGTGAACAAATGGACATTTTCTTGGGCTTCTTGTTCTGTGCTTCAGTAACTATGTAGCTGCTTTAATTACATGATCACATATGAATGTTGTTGCCATTGAATTTAAGTCCAAGAGATGAAATGAAAATGTGACTCACCAGTGAATATACAGAGGAGCAGAGCTGCCACTAAAAGCAACATGTTGAAAGATAAACAGCTCAGTAATCCTCACAGTCAACTTTCTGAAGTCTGCTTACTTTCTGATGGGGACAGCTGGGCTTCTCCCATCTGTAAAGGAAGCCCCTCCTCCCTTAATGACATCACTGTGACATCACTGATCCCTGCAGGGGGGGTGTATACTGATATCCCACCAGTTATATCACCATCACAAGACTTTTCTTCTTCTCTTATGTCTTCATTGTCAACATGAAAACTTTGTCTGGAGCAGCTTTTACATGACTGATCTGTTGTCATGTGAAACTAGAGAAGCATCAAAAATCTGTCAGCTTGTGTTTGAGTTTTGGTGTTTTCTGTCACTGTGGGTCAGGGTCGGACTGGGAACTAAATGCAGCTCTGGCAATGCTCATCTAGACCATTTGATGATAAAACTTGCACAACGGCTTATTCACTTGTGTCTCGTCTTTTTGATCACACAGGTTTCCTGTACGGGGACTTTAATTCCCTGACCTGCTTGACCCTTTAAGAAGGAGTGCACTTCCCCTTTAAAATGTCTCTGTGGGTATTTTTCCTGCTGTAATGTTGAACAGTTCCAAAGAAGTGGATGTTTATTTGTCATTTAACTCCAAACGAGGGGAGATTAATGGCACCTGGGTCAAAGTGGCACTAAGTCCAAAGACTCTCCCTGACTGTCCACAGATAGCAGCTGACAGGGTAGAAAAGGCTCTGGAAGACAACACACTGGTTGCTCTGTTTTTTACTTTCTCCAGGAAAAATGGAGGATAGTCAGTGTTTTGGGGACTGTGAAGGTTTTCCCACTAATTATCTGCAGATGATGAACTTAATGAATTTGTTTTTCTCTCTTTTTTTTAGCTGGTCTGAATAAATGTTCCTGTTCTGACAAATCAACTCCTGCCTGCTGGTCCATCCTCCCCACTCACACTACCAACCATCCTCAAGTACAACAAGGTCCAAGGAACTCTGTTACAACCCTGAAAGAATCTCAGGATGAGGGAAGCAACACAACACTGGTGTAGTCAGGTAAGAACCGCCATTTATTGTTTAGTGTCACGATAAAAGATAAATGTTGTTTCCTAATCGTACAGATCCCCAATAACTGACTGATGCTAAAACCAGATAAACTAAACCAAACCTGTCTGGCTGGCTAATGTCCATGTTTGCGGGTCAAACCGCTCCAAGTACACAACATTTGAGAGCGTGTTGGGAGAGGGAAATAGGCACAGTCCTCTCAGAGGATGCATGGTGTAAATGTCTTCATAGCATATACACATGTTCAATTAATTCAAGACACCAGCTAATTCAGTATAATGTTATACATAGACTCTATTATTCACGTGTTAAACTGCATTCATTCTATTCATCCTCTTCAATACTGTTTCTCATGACGGAAAATAATCTCGACTGTTTGTTACCAAACCTCTGAAGTTTAACAGTGTGTGACTCCCTCTAGTGGATGTTGTGGAGTATTCTGTTGTCTTTGCTCCAAAGGTTTTTGTACAGAGTTTTGGTGTTTCCTGTCACTGTGGGCTGCAGAGCACAGTAGTACACAGCAGAGTCAGACAGCTGCAGCTTCTGGATCTTCAGAGGAACTGATCTTGAGGTTGAATTCAATGTTGATGAAAATCTTTCCTTAAACTCATCTACTGTGTTCCCTTCATCTGCTATAACGCGGCTCAGGATGAATTTGGGTCTGTTGTTTCCATCTTGTTTGTACCAGTAGAGGTTATTACTTGTACCACTGCTTTGATATTGACATCCAAGTGTTACTTTCTCTCCTTCAGTAGCAGTCACATCTCCTTTTGGCTGCAGCACGTTGTCTTGTTGTGCTCTGCATTCTGTAAAACAGCAACAAACAGTATCAGTGAGCTGTTAAAGAATCATGTCAATGTTGGATTGATATCACAGAAACAGAGCTGTGTTCATACCAAGGCACATAGCAGCCAGCAACACTGAGATGAACAGAGACGTCATATCTGCAGTGTTGAGTAACTCTGAGCTACAGCGAGTATAAAGAAGACTCTGATCTCTGTTTAGTCTTCATCAACACTAAGTTGGTGGATTTAAAGGAGGAGTCTGATCACAGTGACAGAGCTCATTCACAGCCCTGTGTTATTCCTCCTACTGACAACTTTACACTAAACACATGTTTGTGCCTCTCTCCTTTCCTAGCATTACTTGTCTTGTATGTTTTCATCACTGGAGATTTAATGTTTGAATATAAATTACAGTTTAGTGTCTTTTGGTTCTCTGCAGCTGTCAGAGGTCAAATGTAAAGATGGTGGAGTTGTTGTGGAAGCTTCAGTTTCTATAAATCAGCTGATTCTAAACTTGGTCAAAGCTTCAGCTGTTAAAGTGTAGCCCTGTTGAGTTTATGATGTGTGAGAATATAAATGAACAGTAATTGGGGGAGCATCCTTTAGCTTTCATAACTTCTAACAAATGTTTTCGGTAAGTGCTGACAAGCTTCTTGCACCTCTCGATCGGTATCTTTGCCCATTCTTCGTGTGCAAAAGCCTCTAGCTCAGTGGTGTTTGATGGCTTCAGTGCTGCAACTGCCTTCTTTAAATCCTACCAAAGATTTTCAGTCAGATTTAAATCTGGTGACTGAGAAGCTTTGGTTGACTTGGAGGTGTGCTTGGGATCATTGTCTTCCTGGAAAGTCTAATGATCACCAAGGTTTAATTTGTCAACAGAAGGCATCCTGTTCCTCTTTAAAATGAACGGTATTTCTGGGAATCCATGATGCCAGGTACACGGCCAGTTCCTGCTGCAGAAAAACAGCCCCACATCATCAATGACCCACATCCATGCTTGATAGTGAGGATAGTATTCTTCTGGTCATAAGCCAGGCATACCGCTGGTCCATATGTCCAAACAGTACCAGTTTGGTTTCATCAGTCCATAGAACTGTCTCCCAAAACTCTGAAGTCTTATCCAAATTCCTCCTCCTGGCATATTCTAGTCGACTTTAGTTTTTCCTTGTGGTCAAGAGTGGAGTGCGTCTTGGAGTCCAGCCATGAAGTCCTTGTTCATTCAGTGCTCATCTTATAGTTGCCACTGAAGCACTTGTTCCAGCCTTCATCAGGTCATCCTGTAGGTGTTCCCTCAGTAACACAGGGGTTTTCTTAGTTGTCCTGACTAAGCTGCTAAGGGCCCTTGATGAAGTTTTGTGCTTTCTTCCACGGCCAGGCAGGTTTGCAGCTGTTCCATAAGTTCCTTATAATGCTCCCAATGGTGCCTCCTAGAATGTAATCTTTTTATACACAAGGCCCTTCAGGTGTGATGAAATAATCTCCTCTCTCAGCTTTTGTGGAAGCTCCTTTGTCTTTCCCATGATTTCAGTTGACCTTGAATACCTTCTTGGGTTTATTTATGCATCACAGCTGAAGCCAATGAAGGATCATTAAATAGTTCCCAAATACTTCATTATGTTTCAACTCCACTTTAGGCCATACAAACTGGCAGAAGGCTTTAAAAACATCACTATTATAAATGGGTTGAATAATTGTTACATGACTATCTTAACAAAATATACTGTTACACACAAATACTACATCATGCATTTTCTGTGATGATTTTATGTATCACTCAATTGATAAAGACGTCATCCAAAGCAGAATCTTGATCTTTGAAAAAGCTGTAATTGATAAATCCTTAAAATCTTTGTGGGTTGAATATTTTTATTTTCCTTATGCAGTTAGTGATAAAACCATCTAGCTCCTGTGATTATTTGATTATTTTTGTTCAGACTCTTAAACTTTATAAGTGATTCATGTAAATATCTTGTTTATTTCTAAAGCAGTAGGAGGCAGACAGAGGTTGCTTAGATAACTGTCAGTATATCTGAAATGGGGCAGCTGTGGCTCAGGTCGTCCACTAATCAGAAGATTGGTGGTTCGATTCCCGGCTCCTCCAGTCCACATGTTGATGTGTCCTTGGGCAAGATGCTTAACCCCAAATTGTTCCTGATAGCTGCACCAATGCTGTGCCAATGATGTGTTAACCAGTGAAAAGAATCTAGACTGTTTGATACCAAACCTCTGAAGTTTAACAGTGTGTGACTCCCTCTAGTGGATGTTGTGGAGTATTCTGTTGTCTTTGCTCCAAAGGTTTTTGTACAGAGTTTTGGTGTTTCCTGTCACTGTGGGCCGCAGAGCACAGTAGTACACAGCAGAGTCTGTCACTGCAGCAGAGGAGATCTGCAGTTTGACTCCACGCTTTTTATCATATAGTTCAGTTAAGAATCTTTTTTCTGACTTCAGAGAGTCTGCTGTTTTTGTGATGTTACTGCCTGAGATGTACATGAGGAACTCTGGTGGTTTTCCTGGATATTGTCGATACCAGAAGAAATGATCATAACCATCAGCTTCTTTGGAGTAATTGTAGGACAGAGTAACAGAGCTGCCTTCTAAACTGAACTCTTCATTGTTGACTGGAGTGAGTTCTTCACAGCTGACACCTAAAGGACGAGATAACTCTGTTATAACATGTAAAAGTCACAATGGATTAATCCCAAATGTTATAACATGTATAATGTAACATACCTGTTAAAATGGATAGAAACACCAAAGAAAGTAGACAATGATCCATTGACAGCATGTTGAATAAAGGTAATGTTTGTGGTTTGTGTATTGAACTCTGCTGAATATGGAAGTTCCTCTCTCTTCTATAGTTCAGTAACAGCTTAGCTCCTCCCTGAATCTCTCCGTCTCCTCTATATTAGCTCCTCTCTTTTGCCGTCTGCATTGGATCCTGCCGTCTCTCCCATTTGCCCTCTTGTTTTTGACACTTTTAAGCAAGTGCTTCTTCCAGCTTTAACTGATATTGTCCAGCACCTCAGGCCTCCTCAGTGTCCTCTTGACAGCATCCCATCCCGTCTTTTTAAGGACGTTTTCCATATTATTGGGCCTTGTGTTATGGATCTGATAAATTCATCTTTGATGTCTGGATGTGTCCCAGCTGCCTTTAAACATGCTGTGGTCCAGCCCCTCATCAAAAAACATAATCTTGACCCCACAGTTTTATCCAACTTTAGGTCTATCTCCAAGCTTCCTTTTCTTTCTAAGGGTTTGGAGAAGGTGGTTAATGAACAGCTGCAGTCTTTTATTGACCTAAATGGCATTTCAGAGAAGTTCTAGTCTGGTTTTAAGTCCCTCCATAGCACTGAAACGGCGCTTTTAAGAATTTTAAATGATCTTCTTTTAACAGTTGACTCTGGTAAATCTGCTGTCCTGGTCCTTCTGGATCTGACAGCTGCCTTTGACACAGTGGATCACAACATCCTCCTGTCTCGCTTAAACACCTGTGTGGGCATTAAGGGTCCTGTTCTTAAGTGGTTTCAGTCATATCTCTCAGACAGGAGCTTCTCTGTCCAGCTGGGCCAGTATTGTTCGGCCACTTCCCCCCTGAGCTGTGGGGTGCCTCAGGGCTCTATTTTGGGCCCCTTCCTATTTTCAATATATATGTTGCCATTGGGATCCATATTCAGAAAGCACAATGTCTCATTTCATTGCTTTGCAGATGACGTACAAATCTATATACCCTTAAAAAAAATGAGCAAGCCTCTGTCCAGGTTTTATTAGACTGCCTCAATGATATTCGATCTTGGATGGAAGTGAACTTTCTCTCCATGAACAAAAATAAAACTGAGATTATTTTATTTTTGCCAACAAAATCTCCTAGATGGTTATGACAGCGCTATTGGCACCCTGAAGTCTCACTGTCACCCTTTTGCAAGGAACCTTGGTGTTATTTTGGACAGTGACTTTAGGTTAGATAAACAGATAAGCTCTATCGTTAAAACGAGCTTCTTCCAGCTAAAGTAAAGGCTTATCTCCCCAGAAAGGATCTTGAGAAAGTTATTCACACCTTTGTTACATCACGCTTAGACTACTGTAACTCTTCGCTTGTTGGTCTCGACCAGTCAGCACTGCGCCGGTTACAGGTTGTCCAGAATGCAGCCGCCCGCCTGCTGACTGGAAAGAAACAGCGTGATCACATCAGTCCCGTCCTTGCATCTTTGCGCTGGCTGCCTGTTCATTTTAGGATCCAGTTCAAGGTTTTATTAATTGCTTTTAAGTGTTTAAATGGTCTGGCATCATCTTATTTATCAGAGCTTGTGCAGCCTCACAATACGTCCAGAGCACTTAGGTCGACAAACCAGCTGCTCCTGGCAGAACCTCGCTCCAGATTCTGTAGTCGTGGGGACAGAGCCTCGGTCCAGACTCTGTACTCGTGGGGACAGAGCCTCGGTCCAGACTCTGTACTCGTGGGGACAGAGCCTCGGTCCAGACTCTGTACTCGTGGGGACAGCGCCTCGGTCCAGACTCTGTACTGGTGGGGACAGAGCCTCGGTCCAGACTCTGTACTCGTGGGGACAGAGCCTCGGTCCAGACTCTGTACTCGTGGGGACAGAAGCCTTCTCTGTGGAACAGCCGACCTTTCCAGGTTAGAGCTGCACAGTCTGTTGAGCACTTTAAGACACTGCTGAAAACCCATCTTTTCTCCTTGGCGTTCAGTCCCAACTCTTACTCTTTTTTTACTCTTCTTATTCCTTTTTATTCTAATTATAGTTTTTTTTAATTGAGCTCTTACTATTCATTTATTGTTTTTATTTATTATTATATTTGTGTATGATTATATTGTATTTTAATAACTGTACAGTACTTTGGTTCAACTGAGGTTATTTTTAAATGTGATTTATAAATAAAGTTTGACTTGACTTTTAAACTTGATTCAAAATAAAATTAAGAAAAATTAATAAAGCTTTTGGTTTATGAAATGGTGTCTTGTGTTTGAAGCATCATCCAGCTGGTTTGTCATTGATGTGGATTTGCTGCTCATGTGAATCCTCCCACAGTGTTTCATTAGCAGCTGTAACCACAGTGACTCGGATAAAACAGGAATTAGCAGAATCCATCTGATATGAAGCTGTGGTTTGAATACCACTTCCCTCCTCTTTGAAGAGTAGTCACATATCTGTGTTCAGGTTTTTGTACAGCCTCTTCTACACTTTCTATCACTGTGTGTCTAGAGCACAGTAGTAGAGAGCTGTGTCTGCCAGGGTTAGTCTCTGTATGGTCAGCTCAGTTGATGTTGGTGATGTTTTGGATTTATATCTATCTTTATTCTCATTAGGAATATATTGATCACTTCTTGATTTAGCTCCTTTCCAGAGTATAAACTCAGGTGCCTGAAGGTCAGAAAGATGTTTGTACCAGTAAAGCCCAACATTATCCTCAGTTGTCTCATATGTACATGTGAATGTGACAGATTCTCCTTCTCTTCCACTGACTTCATGTTGTTCAGGATAGATTTTGTCTCCAGCTATTAGTCCTGGAAAAAGTAGAGAAAATGAAGCCATTAGACTAACATTGTTCATGAGGCTGAGAGGAGAAGACAGTGGAAAATGTCAACTGTACAGTGTTACTCTGTGGACACAAACTGATCAACTGTTCATTTGACTGATTTCTATACAAATCATCTTCCAAGGTGTTACCTAGTGAAGGAAACATGTTGTATTAAAGTTCTGTTCCAGAGTGAAATATCCATCATTTGTAAAATATCACACAATGACAAATACATACGTACCTACAAGAGTTGAAAAGAGTAAAATGACAGCGAGTGTTTCCATGTTTCCAGAAGTGAAATGCTGTAACTGAATGTTCAGTGTGAATAAGTGTTGAGTGGTTTTGTGAGTTGTGTTTGGTCTGATGTTCACAGCTGGAATCAAACAGCTCTCTGCCATGCAGCCACCTCTGCAGTCAGTAGGAGGAGACTCATATGTCAAATTACATTCATTTCTAAAAGTCTTCATCACAGCTGTGTCTCATGAGGGAAAAGAATCTAGACTGTTTGATACCAAACCTCTGAAGTTTAACAGTGTGTGACTCCCTCTAGTGGATGTTGTGGAGTATTCTGTTGTCTTTGCTCCAAAGGTTTTTGTACAGAGTTTTGGTGTTTCCTGTCACTGTGGGCCGCAGAGCACAGTAGTACACAGCAGAGTCTGTCACTGCAGCAGAGGAGATCTGCAGAGGAACTGATGTCCCGTTGACTGTAGCATCAATCCTCTGTTCCTCTGCAGGATTAGCTTCTGTTCCAGACTTGAAACGTTGCAATAACAACTTTGGGAAATCATTTACTTCTTGTTTGTACCAGAACAAAGTGGGATTTCCACTGGTCTGAAATGAACAATTAAGTGTAACTGTCTGTCCTTCAGTAGCAATGACATCTCCTGGTAGCTGGATCACTTGTTCTTGTCCTTTACACTCTGGGGAAGAACAGAACAGGAGGAAGAGATGAATCAATAAAGATGATTGATTAAAGGAGAACAATCAGCAGGTTTAAAGAGTTACCTAGCCAGAGAGTCAGAATCAGGATGTTTCTCAGCCAGTGTTTCATGTCTGCAGTGAGAGGGGAGGAGAGAGAGGAAGAACATTGATACTCTGATGGATCTGGGCCTTCACATCATTGGCCCTTCCTCTTTATCATCTGTTGAGGAACTCTCAACATTTACATCACATTTACATTTCAGCTGTTTAGCTGCCGCTCTTATCCAGAGCAGCTCATCATGAGGAGATTGAACCTGTCAACTTTTTTAAACAGGAAGGTCTCTTTAATCAGTGAACCACCCTGGTATTCCACCATCATCATCATCATCATCATCCTCTCAATAAGCTTCATTTATTTGTTGGAGATATAAAAGAGATGTTTATATCAAAGTGTTAAGTGTCCTATCATATAACGTCTCCTGGAGCTAACATGAGGTCTGTCACCACATCTGATCAACAATGACAGAAACACTAACTGTGGAGAAAAAGGACGTTCTTGTCAAGTTCTTCTGTGTAGAGAAAATTATAATCAAGCTCACTATGAGCTGGATTAGACGTGTTTATGAAAATGTAAGAAGAAAGACACAGTAGTAAGTTTCATTTGATCAGTGAATCATGTTGTCAGTGTCCACCTGATGGCGCTGTTGTTGAATAAAAGGAGGAGTTGAAGTGTGTAAATGTTGAGTGAGGAGCTGTCAGGTTTTTGTACAGAGACTGTGGGTTTGCTGTCACTGTGGGCCTCACAGCACAGTAGTACAGAGCAGAGTCTGTCACTGCAGCAGAGGAGATCTGCAGTTTGACTCCACGCTTTTTATCATAAAGTTCAGTAAAGAATCTTTTTTCTGACTTCAGAGAGTCTGCTGTTTTTGTGATGTTACTGCCTGAGATGTACATCATGAACTCTGGTGGTTTTCCTGGATATTGTCGATACCAGAAGAAATAATCATTATATTCAGCTTCTTTGGAGTAATTGTAGGACAGAGTAACAGAGCTGCCTTCTAAACTGAACTCTTCATTGTTGACTGGAGTGAGTTCTTCACAGCTGACACCTAAAGGAAGAGATAACTCTGTTATAACATGTTGTCAAAGACTCATCAAAGGAATATGTACAACTTCATGCTCAGTTTTGAAGCAAACATCAATAGAAGTAAATATGAAGTGTGTCTCCTACCTGTTAGTGTGATCAGAAACACAGTTGAAAACAGACTTAATTGCATTGACACCATCTTGAAGACAACAAGAAACTGTGTGTGTTGTTTAGTATGAAACTTCAGTGACAGTTTTGCTCCTCCCTTAATCTCCTCCTCCCTGCTCTCACAGCTCTGACTCATAATGTCTGTCACATAATACAAACACATAATATATCCTACCACTGTTATGCAGATGATACCCAGATATACATCATTCATTAAAGATAGATAGATAGATAGATAGATAGATAGATAGATAGATAGATAGATAGATAGATAGATAGATAGATAGATAGATAGATAGATAGATAGATAGATAGATAGATAGATAGATAGATAGGCTTTATTGTCCCATGGGGAAATTCGTTTTCACAATCTGTCAACATCATGCCCAAACACCACTAAACATTGAGCAACATATAAATACACACACACTGCACAAACACTACCAGACATTGAACAACCGACACATATCACATTCAGGAGGGCTGGGTCCATATGAGGTTATTGGGGGAGGTTATTGAGTGCTGAGATGGCAGACGGGACCAAGCTCTTGCTGAAGCCCGTCTCCATCTCAGAGTCCTGTATCTGCAACCAGACGGCAGCAGTGTGAAGTGAGGGTAGAGAGGGTGATCCGGGTCGTTGGTTATTGCTTGTGCGAGGCGTGTGACTGCTCTGTGGTTGAGCTCGGTGAGGTTGGGTGTGGGATGGTTGATGATCTTGGTTGCGGTGTGGGTTATTTTTGTCAGTTTGTTCCTGTTAGTGGTGGACAGCATGTTGTAAAAACAGGGTGAACAGTACAGGAGGATGGGTTGGATGATGCTGGTGTACAGTAGTGACAGAAGGTGGGGGGCAACAGAGAGGGCACGGAGTTTGCGGATGACATGGAGTCTCTGTTGGGACCTTTTGTGAATGTTGGTCATGTGTTGATCAGATGTCAGTTTATTGTCTATGGTGAGTCCGAGGTATTTGAAGTGGCTGACCTGTTCAACTGTTTGGTTATGGATGGAGGTGGGGACCAGTCCAGATGGGGGTGTGCATGAAGTGTGGATGACCATTTCTTTTGTTTTGACCACTTTCAGTTCCAGAAAGTTATTGGTTCACCACTGAGTGAAGTGAGGAACGTTGGTAGGCAGTAATTGAGTTATTGTCACTGAGCAGACCTAGGATGGCAGTGTCATCTTAATACTTGGAGTATGTGGTGATTGGTGAGGGGCTGATGCAGTCATTTGTGTAGAGGGTGTAGAGAAAAGGGCTGAGGACACAACCCTGCTGGGCTCCAGTGTTGGTGATGATGGTTGATGATGTGACTGTGCCTATCCTTACAGCCTTTGGTCTATTGGTGAGGAAGTTGTGAACCCAGCGGATGAGGAGTGGAGATATGTTGAGGTGACGGAGTTTCTTGATCATCTGGTGGCGTTGGATTGTATTGAAGGCTGAGCTGAAGTCTATAAAGAGGATGGATGCAAAGGTGCCAGGTGATTCATTAAAATGTGTTACATCTCAGCTTCTGATTTTAACTGGTTTAAATCTTATCTCTCTAACATAACATTATCAGTACTGCTTGGTAACTCCTCATCCTCCTCTACTCATATCACTTGTGGGGTGCCACAAGGCTCCATTCTGTCACATAATATGACCACTGTTATGCAGACGATACCCAGATATACATCATCTTCTCCCCAAATGTCCTAAACAGCCTAATCCACCAGTAAAAGTGTTTACCTGAAATTAAAGAATGGATGCATGAAAACTACTTGCAGCTTAATAATAATAAAACAGAGATTCTACTGATTGGTCCACACTGCACAACTGAGCTTTTATTGATTATTACAACTCTCTGTACTCCTGTCTTAGTCAGAAGCAACTGTCATGCCTTTGTCATTTTTCTCAACAGTTGCAAGAATCTAGACTGTTTGATACCAAACCTCTGAAGATTAACAGTGTGTGACTCCCTCTAGTGGATGTTGTGGAGTATTCTGTTGTCTTTGCTCCAAAGGTTTTTGTACAGAGTTTTGGTGTTTCCTGTCACTGTGGGCTGCAGAGCACAGTAGTACACAGCAGAGTCTGTCACTGCAGCAGAGGAGATCTGCAGGTTGACTTCATTTATTTTCTTATTCAGTTTAGCGGTCAGTCGAGGATTTGGAGGTTTTGCTTCAACCACAGTAGGAGATGTTGTATCAGTGATCAGGAGAAGGAACTGAGGAGCTGATCCAGGATCTTGTCGATACCACTGGAGATTTTGAGCTCTAACTGAATAGTTACAGGACAGAGTAACAGTATGTCCCTCTGATGAAAACACTTCACCACTGCTGGCTGTAATATCATCTTCCAAGGTGTTACCTAGTGAAGGAAACATGTTGTATTAAAGTTCTGTTCCAGAGTGAAATATCCATCATTTTTAAAATATCACACAATGACAAAAACATACGTACCTACAAGAGTTGAAAAGAGTAAAATGACAGCGAGTGTTTCCATGTTTCCAGAAGTGAAATGCTGTAACTGAATGTTCAGTGTGAATAAGTGTTGAGTGGTTTTGTGAGTTGTGTTTGGTCTGATGTTCACAGCTGGAATCAAACAGCTCTCTGCCATGCAGCCACCTCTGCAGTCAGTAGGAGGAGACTCATATGTCAAATTACATTCATTTCTAAAAGTCTTCATCACAGCTGTGTCTCATGAGGGAAAAGCATCTAGACTGTTTGATACCAAACCTCTGAAGTTTAACAGTGTGTGACTCCCTCTAGTGGATGTTGTGGAGTATTCTGTTGTCTTTGCTCCAAAGGTTTTTGTACAGAGTTTTGGTGTTTCCTGTCACTGTGGGCCGCAGAGCACAGTAGTACACAGCAGAGTCAGACAGCTGCAGCTTCTGGATCTTCAGAGGAACTGATGGCTTGTTGAGTGTAGCATCAAATCTGTCATTCTTGAACTCTGCAGCATTATCTCCTTCCCCAATAGTATCACGTCGCAAAACATACTCTGGGAAACCATTTACTTCTTGTTTGTACCAGAACAAATATGGAGTTGTAGCAGTTGTCCCAAAAGTACAATTAAGTGTAACTGTCTGTCCTTCAGTAGCAATGACATCTCCTGGTGGCTGGATCACTTTGTCTTGTCCTTTACACTCTGGGGAAGAACAGAACATGCAGAGGAAGAGATGAATCAATAAAGATGATTGATTAAAGGAGAACAATCAGCAGGTTTGTTTGTGAATTGACTTCCACAAAATCATCCAGCTGTGAAAAACAGATATGTGGTTAATACATCAGGTAAAATGAGACTTTGATCTGTGTTCTAACACTCACCTATAAAGTGAGATAAAAGTATAAAGAGGTAAAGCAACATGTCTTTGGAGTTGTTGAAAGCAAACAGACAGCAGATGATCAATGTTCTTCCACTGCAGTAGAATGAAGAAACTAAACAGCCTCTCTGCTGCACAGCCCTTCTCCTCAGCATCAAGCTGATTGGGATTTGACTTCCTCAAACATTTCTGCTCTGGAGACAGAAATAATCTCATTGGTTGAGTTGAACCTCAGTGGGTGGGACAACCCTCTTGTTATGTGATAAAAAGAGGATGTGATGGTGACAAGCTCTGAGATGTTCAGTACAGCAAGTAGCTTGGAAAGGTTTAGAAAGAATCAAGGAACTATTGTGTTTGATGGTGTCTTGTGTTTGAAGCATCATCCAGCTGGTTTGTCATTGATGTGGATTTGCTGCTCATGTGAATCCTCCCACAGTGTTTCATTAGCAGCTGTAACCACAGTGACTCTGATAAAACAGGAATTAGCAGAATCCATCTGATATGAAGCTGTGGTTTGAATACCACTTCCCTCCTCTTTGAAGAGTAGTCACATATCTGTGTTCAGGTTTTTGTACAGCCTCTTCTACACTTTCTATCACTGTGTGTCTAGAGCACAGTAGTAGAGAGCTGTGTCTGCCAGGGTTAGTCCCTGTATGGTCAGCTCAGTTGATGTTGGCGATGTTTTGGATTCATATCTATCTTTATTATTATTATCAGGAATATATTCTTGATGACTTCGTGATTTAGCTCCTTTCCAGAGAATAAACTCAGGTGCCTGAAGGTCTGAATCATGTTTGTACCAGTAAAGATGAATATTATTAGCACTTGTCTCATATGTACATGTGAGTGTGACAGATTGTCCTTCTCTTCCACTGACTTCATGTTGTTCAGGATAGATTTTGTCTCCAGCTATTAGTCCTGGAAAAAGTAGAGAAAATGAAGCCATTAGACTAACATTGTTCATGAGGCTGAGAGGAGAAGACAGTGGAAAATGTCAACTGTACAGTGTTACTCTGTGGACACAAACTGATCAACTGTTCATTTGACTGATTTCTATAGAAATCATCTTCCAAGGTGTTACCTAGTGAAGGAAACATGTTGTATTAAAGTTCTGTTCCAGAGTGAAATATCCATCATTTGTAAAATATCACACAATGACAAAAACATACGTACCTACAAGAGTTGAAAAGAGTAAAATGACAGCGAGTGTTTCCATGTTTCCAGAAGTGAAATGCTGTAACTGAATGTTCAGTGTGAATAAGTGTTGAGTGGTTTTGTGAGTTGTGTTTGGTCTGATGTTCACAGCTGGAATCAAACAGCTCTCTGCCATGCAGCCACCTCTGCAGTCAGTAGGAGGAGACTCATATGTCAAATTACATTCATTTCTAAAAGTCTTCATCACAGCTGTGTCTCATGAGGGAAAAGAATCTAGACTGTTTGATACCAAACCTCTGAAGTTTAACAGTGTGTGACTCCCTCTAGTGGATGTTTCCTGTATCTGTCATAATCAATCTTCTACTGCCTGCTGTGTATTGATCTTCACTCACTGTGTTCATCCTTGATCACCGTTCATGATAGTTTCTCATGTTGGGCAGAAGCATAACAGTCAATGAAGCCACTGGCTTTACTCCAGCTGAGTTGCTGCCTAGAGGGTCTTCAAAGGGACCTTTTGTCAGAGCCTTCATCACAGGTGTCCCGTGCTCTGAAAAATGTCCAAGCCTTTGTACAGTCAAACCTGCGGCAGCCAAGAAGAAAACAGGTTCAAACCTACCTTAAAAACATGTCAAATTCAAAGAGAAAGACAAGGTCTGAATGAAAGCCCCTCCCCTGTCCAAGGTTTCCAATAATTATACTGCTAGATTTGCCCCACGGTGGATTGGCCCGTACTGCACAGTTGAGCAGGTTGACCCTGTGAACTACAAAAGTGTGCTTGTAGACACGGGACAGGTGTGACAGCACCATGTCATGTTAAATGTGGTCATGTTAAACAGAACACATCTCATAGCTGATGAATAATATTCATGAATCATTTTCTACTGTAATACTTGTTGATTGTAACTGACTTATTACATCATAGTGTTTGCCAATTCATAGTTTGTTCTTATGTTAACAAATCTATGCAGACTATATACCTGTATTTATACAGCTGTATGTATCAGCAATGCATGAGGTCTAGACTGTGTTTATGAAGTTTAACAGTGTGTGACTCCCTCTAGTGGATGTTGTGGAGTATTCTGTTGTCTTTGCTCCAAAGGTTTTTGTACAGAGTTTTGGTGTTTCCTGTCACTGTGGGCTGCAGAGCACAGTAGTACACAGCAGAGTCTGTCACTGCAGCAGAGGAGATCTGCAGGTGAAATGTTTTTGCTTCTTTGTCATGTTTCAAAGAAAACCCTTCTACTGTCTCTTGATACTCCCTGATGAGCAGATGTGGAGACGAACTGGACTTCTGTTGATACCAGCATAGGTATTGTACAGAACCAGAATAATTGCAGGAGAGAGTCAGATTGTCTCCTTCCAAAGCCAGCATTACATCTTGAAGTGGTTTCAGTAAATCCTCAGAGGATCCTGAAAACAACAAATATATATTTCACCATGACATTTCTATGTTTAAAATGATGAAATGTCTTTAAACTGAATGTAGTAATCACGTAAATCCTGAAACAATGAAGTTATTGAATCATGTCTACCATCTCTTGTTACATGTTGATTTGTGTCCTGAGTACTTACCAGTATGAAAAGTGAGCATCATCATCCAAATGAAATGAAGTAACATGATTTGACTTGTAGTGAATGAACAATAGAAAGAACACAGTATCTGTTCAGTTCCAAATGAAGCCTTTCATATTCAGTTGTGTAGCTCCTCCTCTTGCTGTGGTCTGTTTCCATTCAGGCTGATGGAAGCTTTAGAAATGACAGTGATGCTGCAGTCATCATCATCCAAGAAGGTCAGACTGAAGGAGGAATCTGCAGAAAACTCAGCACAATGAATCTGTAGAGAAACAACTTTCTGACAAGTGAAAAAGTCCAAACTGCATACTGTACAGAAAGTAACTGAGTTAAGAAAGTGAAAAATATTCAATCAACTAAATTATAACATATTAACCAGGGAAAAGGACACAGACATAGACACACAGACACAGACAGGGGCGGCTGTGGCTCAGGAGGTAGAGTGGTCGTCCTCCAATTGGAAGATTGGCGGTTCGATTCCCGGCTCCTCCAGTCTACATGTCGATGTGTCCTTGGGCAAGACACTTAACCCCTATTGCTGTGCCAACGGTGTATGAATGCGAGTGAATGGGTAGTTTCCTCCTGATGTGCAGGTTGCCACCCTGCGTGGTAGCTGCCTGCCATCAGTGTGTGAATGAGGTGAATGAGTTGTAGTGTAAAGCCCTTTGAGTGGTCGAAAAGACTAGAAAGGCATATAAGTACAGTCCATTTACCATTTACCATAATAAAATACACCAAAGGATACATAAATACATCAAGTGCCAACAGTAAAACTAGAGTATGCTTCTCCAAAAAACATCATCATCATCAGCTGGGCCAACACAGACATTTAACAGTTTGATGGCTGAAGAGATACCTGAGAGATTCAGACTACCTCTAGTAGTCTCTATCTCCACCCACAGGGTAGGAGCTCAAACTCTCTACAGAGGATGAAGAGGATATTTTAAAATATCTTGAGCCTCAGAAGTTTCTCTCTTCTGAAAGATGTGAGACACATCAGGCTGTTTAACACCAATGATCTTACCGGCCACGTTGATGATATGATGCAACCTGTTCCTGTCACCTGTTGAGAGATTAACAAACCAAGTAATAATGGAGGTGATGACTGACTCTACCATGGATCTATAGAAGAGCATCATGATTTAAGAGCACACACCAAACCTGTTGAGCTTCTGAAGGAAGGACAACTGTTGATGGGAGGTTTTGCAGATTGCCTCTGTGTTGATGAATTTCAGTTTATTGATTTTGGTGGCCAGATATTTGTACTGAACCTGTTCAATGGTCTGGCCATTTATGATTGTCTGAACAGACATGTGCAGGTTTCTCTTAAAGTCAACACATGTATCTTGTTTTGGAGACATTCAGTCTCATACACTACATCAGTATCTTCAGTAAGATTCAGATGATTCATCACATCAAGTATCTGTCATGATGAGACCAATCTACATGTAATACAGTGTCTTCTTCCATGTCATTATAATACTTCACTGTTTTCACTACCACTTATATTCATTCAGTCATGGTGGACTGGAGCCTAAATGTGTTGGTGCCACAGCAATGCATGACCTCATGTGACCTCATGTTGAAGTTGTTTGAATGAGTTTCCAGCAGTGAGGTGCACAGATGTTAATGTGGGGAAAAGAGAGCGCTGCTATGGGATCAGTACATCAGCAGATAGTTTCACATTGTTGGATACAGATGGGTCTTTTGTAGGGCTGAGTCACATATGTGAAGATTCAAAAATCGATCAACAGTGTGTGACTCCCTCTAGTGGATGTTGTGGAGTATTCTGTTATCTTTGCTCAAAAAGGTTTTTGTACAGAGTTTTGGTGTTTCCTGTCACTGTGGGCTTCAAAGCACAGTAGTACACAGCAGAGTCTGTCACTGTAGCAGAGGAGATCTGCAGATCCATTTGGATATTATCTTCACTGACTTTAAAATTCAGTCGAGGTACTAAAGCTGATAGTGGATTTCCTGTTCCATAATGAGAAATAAGGAACTCTGGTGGTTTTCCTGGATATTGTCGATACCAGAAGAAAGAATCACTACCCGTTGCACGTTTGGAGTAATTATAGGACACAGTTACATTGCTGCCCTCCAAACTGTGCTCTTCATTCTTGACTGCAGTGAGATCTTCACAGCTGACACCTGCATGAGAATATTTAAATCCAGCAGTTAGTGAACAAATGGACATTTTCTTGGGCTTCTTGTTCTGTGCTTCAGTAACTATGTAGCTGCTTTAATTACATGATCAGATATGAATGTTGTTGCCATTGAATTTAAGTCCAAGAGATGAAATGAAAATGTGACTCACCAGTGAATATACAGAGGAGCAGAGCTGCCACTAAAAGCAACATGTTGAAAGATAAACAGCTCAGTAATCCTCACAGTCAACTTTCTGAAGTCTGCTTACTTTCTGATGGGGACAGCTGGGCTTCTCCCATCTGTAAAGGAAGCCCCTCCTCCCTTAATGACATCACTGTGACATCACTGATCCTTGCAGGGGGGGTGGGTGTATACTGATATCCCACCAGTTATATCACCATCACAGACTTTTCTTCTTCTCTTATGTCTTCATTGTCAGCATCAAAGCTTTGGGTAAAGATGAAGATGAATGCTGTTTTTCTATATTTAACACTCTTGTAACAGTCTTTTCTGTAGTTCAGTGGCGGTTTAGCTCTTAATAATATTGTGTTTTCCACTGCTGTGATTCTGGCTTTCATAACTTCAGACTTTTATCAGGTAGATAACAGTAAAACACTGACAACTGACACTTGTCAGTACCTGAAGACAACATGAAGTCAGTGATCATATCTCATCACACTGGTAGTTCAAACAGTGGAGGCAGCAATGAAACATACACTTTCATACATCATCAGGATGGCTGCTGGTTGGGTTCATTATGTTGTTCGGCTCAATCCATCAAAAAACCTGAAAATAACTGGACATCCACACATTTAAGTAAAGTTTTCACCTTTATAAGAAACTTAAATATTAACTTGCAGGATTATTTTCTGTAATTTTTGATGAAGTTTTGGAAACTTTTGATGACAGTTCTGATTAATCTGGAATCTCTGTGCAGTGCATCAACTGGAGGCTGTGATTAAAGAAAGAAAGGCAGAAAGTGAACAATCAGTTCTTGAAGTTGATGTGTTGGAAGCAGGAAAAATGGACCAGCGTAAGGATCTGAGTTACTCTGACAAGAGCCAAATTGTGATGATTATATGACTGGGTCAGAGCATCTCCAGGACAGCAGGCCTTGTGTGGTGTTCCCAGTATGCAGTGGTCACTACTTACCAAAAGTGGTCCAAGGAATGACAACCAATGAACCTGTGACTGGGTCATGGTCACGTGGAAAAGAAGACCAGCTCATCTGGTCCAATCCAACAGAAGAGCTATTGTTGCTCAAATTGCTGAAAAAGTCGTTGCTGGTTATGATATACAGGAGTCAGAACATACAGAGCATCACAGCTTGTTGTGTTTGAGTCTGTGAGGCTGCAGACCGGTCACAGTGCCCATGATGACCACTGTCCACCACTGAAAGCTCCTACAATGGGAACGTCAGTGTTACAACTGAACCATGGAGCAGTGGAAGAAGGTGGCCTGGTCTGATGTATCAGGTTTTATTTTACATCATGTGGACGGTTGGGTGCATGTGCATCATTTACATGGGAAGAGATGGCACCAGGATGCATCATGGGAAGAAGGCCTGCTGGCAGAGAGGCAGTGTGATGCTCTGAGTGATGTTCTGCTTGGAAACTTTGGGTCCTGACATTCATGTGGAAGTTACTTTGACATGAACTACATACCTAAACATTGCTACAGAACAAGTACCTCCCTTCATGGCAAAGCTGTTACCTGATGGCAGTGACTTCTTCCAGCAGGACAATGCACCCTGACACACTACCAAAACTGTTGGTTTGAGGAACGTGATGAAGGGTTCAAGTTGTTGCCTCGGCCTCCAAGTTCCTCAGATCTCAATCTGATCGAGCATCTGTAGGATGTGCTGAATACACAAGTGTGATCCATGGTGGTCCGACCTCTTAACTTCCAGGACTTAAAGGATCTGCTGTTAACATCTTGGTACCAGATACCTGAGGACACCTTCAGAGGTCTCATGGAGTGTCTGTAACAAGGTAGTGGTTTGAATGTTTTGGCTGATTGGTGTATGTTGATGGTGTCTTGTGTTTGAAGCATCATCCAGCTGGTTTGTCATTGATGTGGATTTGCTGCTCATGTGAATCCTCCCACAGTGTTTCATTAGCAGCTGTAACCACAGTGACTCTGATAAAACAGGAATTAGCAGAATCCATCTGATATGAAGCTGTGGTTTGAATACCACTTCCCTCCTCTTTGAAGAGTAGTCACATATCTGTGTTCAGGTTTTTGTACAGCCTCTTCTACACTTTCTATCACTGTGTGTCTAGAGCACAGTAGTAGAGAGCTGTGTCTGCCAGGGTTAGTCTCTGTATGGTCAGCTCTGTTGATATTGGTGATGTTTTGGATTTATATCGACTTTTATTCTCATCAGGAATATATTCACCACTCCATGATTTAGCTTTTTTCCAGAGTATAAACTCAGGTGCCTGAAGGTCAGAATGATGTTTGTACCAGTAAAGGAGAACATTATCCCAAGTTGTCTCATATGTACATGTGAGTGTGACAGATTGTCCTTCTCTTCTACTGACTTCATGTTGTTGAGGATAGATTTTGTCTCCAGCTATTAGTCCTGGAAAAAGTAGAGAAAATGAAGCCATTAGACTAACATTGTTCATGAGGCTGAGAGGAGAAGACAGTGGAAAATGTCAACTGTACAGTGTTACTCTGTGGACACAAACTGATCAACTGTTCATTTGACTGATTTCTATAGAAATCATCTTCCAAGGTGTTACCTAGTGAAGGAAACATGTTGTATTAAAGTTCTGTTCCAGAGTGAAATATCCATCATTTGTAAAATATCACACAATGACAAAAACATACGTACCTACAAGAGTTGAAAAGAGTAAAATGACAGCGAGTGTTTCCATGTTTCCAGAAGTGAAATGCTGTAACTGAATGTTCAGTGTGAATAAGTGTTGAGTGGTTTTGTGAGTTGTGTTTGGTCTGATGTTCACAGCTGGAATCAAACAGCTCTCTGCCATGCAGCCACCTCTGCAGTCAGTAGGAGGAGACTCATATGTCAAATTACATTCATTTCTAAAAGTCTTCATCACAGCTGTGTCTCATGAGGGACAAGAATCTATCCATCCATCCATCTTCTACCGCTTATCCGGGGTCGGGTCGCGGGGGCAGCAGCCTAAGCAGGGAAGCCCAGACTTCCCTCTTCCCAGTCACTTCATCCAGCTCTTCCCGGGGGATCCCAAGGCGTTCCCAGGCCAGCTGAGAGACAGTCTCTCCAGCGTGTCCTGGGTCTTTCCCGGGGTCTCCTACCGGTGGGACGTGCCCTGAACACCTCACCAGGGAGGCATCCGGGAGGCCTCCTAACTAGATGCCCGAGCCACCTCATCTGGCTCCTCTCAACGCGGAGGAGCAGCAGGTCTACTCGCGGATGACTGTTTTACTCACCCTTTCTTTAAGGGAGAGCCCAGCCGTCCTACGGAGGAAACTCATTTCGGCCGCTTGTACCCGCTATCTCGTTCTTTGGGTCACTACCCAAAGCTCATGACCATAGGTGAGGGTAGGAACGAAGATCGACTGGTAAATCGAGAGCTTCGCCTTTCGTCTCAGCTCCCTCTTCACCACGACGGATCTGTGTTGAGTTCGCATTACTGCAGATGCTGCACTGATCCGCCTGTCGATCTGCCGCTACATCCTTCCCTCACTCATGAACAAGACCCCGAGGTACTTGAACTCCTCCACTTGGGGCAGGATCTCATCCCCGACCCGGAGAGTGCACTCTACCCTTTTTCGGCTGAGGACCATGGACTCGGATTTGGAGGTGCTGATTCTCATCCCGGCTGCTTCGCACTCAGCGGCGAACCGATCCAGTGAGAGTTGGAGGTCACGGTCTGATGAAGCCAACAGGACCACATCATCTGCAAAAAAAGCAGTGACCCAATCCTGAGGTCACCAAACCGGACCCCCTCAAAGGCCTTGCTGCGCCTAGAAATCCTGTCCATAAAGATTATGAACAGGATCGGTGACAAAGGGCAGACCTGGCGGAGTCCAACCCCCACTGGAAACAAGTCTGACTTACTACCGGCAATGCGGACCAAGCTCTGACACCGGTCATACAGGGAACTGACGCCCCATATCAGGGGGTCCAATGCCCCATACTCCCGGAGAACCACCCACAGGACCCCCCGAGGGACTTTTAAAAGTCTTCATCAAGTTCAAGTTCAAGTTCAAGTTTATTGTCATTTTCACTGAGCCTTTGCATACACAACAGAATGAAATTCTGATTCTCAATCAGTGACCCCAGTGCAGATAAAAACATCAATAGAATAATAAACATCCTAATAACAGTAATAAATAGGAATAAAATCAATTAAAAAAAGAAAATCACTGGTTAAAATAGTCCATTCTCACAAAGTGCAGGTAGTGAGTTCAGTCTCTTGACTTGACAGGTGACGAGCTGTCAAGGATTAGAGTGTGTGTGTTTGTGTATATGGGGAGAAGGGACAGTCCATTAATAAGCCTTACAGCCTGGGGAAAGAAGCTGTTCAGCTTCCTGCTGGTTTTGTTGCTGTTGCTTCTGTATCTTCTCCCTGATGGCAAAAGGGAGAAGATGTGGTGGGAGGGATGGGGTGGGTCCATGATGATGGAGGTGGCTCTGCTGATGCAGCGTTGCCAGTATAGCTCCATCAGGCAGGGGAGGGGGGCACCGATGATTTTGCTGGCTGTGTTGACCAGCCTGTTGAGCTGCTTCTTGTCCTGTGCGCTACAGCACCCGAACCAGGAAGCCGTAGGTCAGGACTCTATCCACGGTTCCCCTGTAGAAGGTGGTGTGTGGTGGGGAGGCCTGTTTTCCTGAGTCTGCGGAGGGAGTGGAGCCGCTGCTGAGCCTTTTTGAGGACTGCAGTGGTGTTGGTGGTTGAAGTGAGGTCATCAGCAATGTGAACCCCCAAGTACTTCACACTGCTGGCCTTCTCCACAGCAGTCCTGTCGATGAGCAGTGGTGCATGATCCTGTTTGCCAGCCCTCCTGAAGTCTATCACAACCTCCCTGGTCTTGTTCACATTAAGGGAGAGGTTATGAGATCTGCACCATGAATTCTGCTGTTTCACCTCTTCCCTGTATGCAGACTCATTGTTGTTCTTTATGAGGCCCACCACCGTTGTGTCATCTGCAAACTTCAGGATGTAGTTGCTGCAGAATCTGGCAGTGCAGTCATGGGTGAGCAGGCTGAAGAGCAGAGGGCTCAGGACGCAGCCCTGCAGAGAGCCTGTGCTCACTGTGATGGTTCTTGATGTGAGACTGCTCACCCTGACTGTCTGCTGCTGGGTCAAAAAGTTGTGGACCCAGTTGCAGATGCTGTTGTCCACCTTTAGCAGCTGCAGCTTTTCCACCAGCTGCTGTGGGATGATGGTGTTGAAGGCACTGCTGAAGTCTATGAACAGGAGCCTGGCATAGGTGTTCTTCTGCTCAAAGTGAGACAGCGTGAGGTGGAGCATGGTGGAAATGGCAGCTTCTGTTGATCTGTTTGTTCTGTAAGCGAATTGTAGCGGGTCCAGGTCAGCAGGGAGGCAGTTTTTGATGTGCTGCATGACCAGGCGTTCAAATCATTTCATCACTATAGGGGTGAGGGCTACAGGGCGGAAATCAGAGAGGCTGGCAGGATTTGTTTTTTTCACAGCTGTGTCTCATGAGGGAAAAGAATCTAGACGGTTTGATACCAAACCTCTGAAGTTTAACAGTGTGTGACTCCCTCTAGTGGATGTTGTGGAGTATTCTGTTGTCTTTGCTCCAAAGGTTTTTGTACAGAGTTTTGGTGTTTCCTGTCACTGTGGGCTGCAGAGCACAGTAGTACACAGCAGAGTCAGACAGCTGCAGCTTCTGGATCTTCAGAGGAACTGATGTCCCGTTGACTGTAGAATCAATCCTCTGTTCCTCTGCAGCATTATCTTCTGTTCCAGACTTGAAACGTTGCAATAACAACTTTGGGAAATCATTTACTTCTTGTTTGTACCAGAACAAAGTGGGACTGTAACTGTTATCAAATGTACAATTAAGTGTAACTGTCTGTCCTTCAGTAGCAATGACATCTCCTGGTGGCTGGTTCACTTTGTCTTGTCCTTTACACTCTGGGGAAGAACAGAACATGCAGAGGAAGAGATGAATCAATAAAGATGATTGATTAAAGGAGAACAATCAGCAGGTTTGTTTGCGAATTGACTTCCACAAAATCATCCAACTGTGAAAAACAGATATGTGGTTAATACATCAGGTAAAATGAGACTTTGATCTGTGTTCTAACACTCACCTATAAAGTGAGATAAAAGTATAAAGAGGTAAAGCAACATGTCTTTGGAGTTGTTGAAAGCAAACAGACAGCAGATGATCAATGTTCTTCCACTGCAGTAGAATAAAGAAACTAAACAGCCTCTCTGCTGCACAGCCCTTCTCCTCAGCATCAAGCTGATTGGGATTTGACTTCCTCAAACATTTCTGCTCTGGAGACAGAAATAATCTCATTGGTTGAGTTGAACCTCAGTGGGCGGGACAACCCTCTTGTTATGTGATAAAAAGAGGATGTGATGGTGACAAGCTCTGAGATGTTCAGTACAGCAAGTAGCTTGGAAAGGTTTAGAAAGAATCAGGGACGTCACTAGGATTTTATGCATAGCGCGCGCTGCGAATATTTTTCTTATACAAAAATAAAATCTTTGCGATATACAGAGCTCTATGAGCGATGTGCCACGCTCACAGTATACCAGAACCAGGTGCTAAGAGATGGCATAGTGAAATTTGACGAACACACATCAGTAATGTAGTATACATAGGTATTACACCTACCCACTAGAAAAGGTCCCGAATTTACCTGCACAATGATATGTATCAACATTAATTGCCAGACAGAGATATGTTCTGACATACTGATATCTTTTAGCATTTTGTGAACAGACGCAAAAGCTCATCGGTCACAATGCAAAGCGTCAGGCATTCTGTCACTCTCCTTTAATTTAAGGTCTGAACTATATTATATAGTAATTAGCAGTTTTATTCTCTGAACTACAGTCATCTGCAACTTCATTAGGAACACCTGTGCAATATAATTCAATCCAATACAACAGCTCTGCTATAAATCAAAATAGAAGTTTATACATTTTCAGCTTTTGTTGACATTGCCAAAACAAGTGATAATTGTACTTTGTTTATTACTGAGGTCATACTAAGTGGTGGTGGTGTACTTGGGTGCATTACATTGCACCCTAATACACCATAAGCAGAATTTTCACCTTCTTGTCAAAAAATGTAGTATAAGCTTCATAAATGTAGATTTAGAGCTGTTTCATTGGATTGAATTAGATTGCACAGGTTAGTAATGTATTCTCTGAACTATATTTTATAGTAATTACAAGTTATATAGTATTATACAGTTAAGTAGTGATATTCAGTTTCAGTAGCATTAGCATCACTCTCTTTCATCAGGTCTGTTGAATGAGAAACATCTGAGAGACTTAATATTGGCGTTTTGTAACATCAGCTGATAAAACGCGCAGCCGGTTGGCCTGAAACTTGTTACTATAGTAACGTCACAGTTACCTGTCTGAGGATTAACGTTGATAATGATGACATCACGTGGCGCTGTTTTCATTGGTTTTTTGGGCTCCGCTGTTTTTCTGAGCAGGTTCCGCCTCAGATGATGTAGATTTATGTTTTAACCAGCGGTCTGTGTTTGTTTCCTTAAACTTAATATCACTGTTAGCTTCTCTGTGTTATGCTAGCGGGAGGTACAGAAAGAGCTACAGGTGTGTTCAGGGTCCAAGTCAGACAGTCGGACATAGCGGTTTCGACCAGTCGTCCTGCATTAAGCACCGCTGCAGACGTTGGTTGAACATTAATATACATCGCTGTACATTTTTTGAAGATGTTAGTTAAGGCGGCAGGCGTGTGTTCACATCACTGATCTGATTCTAACCAATAAACAGCTAGCAGGCGACGTGTCTTTGACCAATCAGATAGCTTGTTTATAGGTGATGTGAACATGTGACTCTTTTTGGTTTCTTTTCAGGAACTATGTTTTCCAGAAGCGCTACGTGAAGTTTGACGGTAAAAACTTGATGTACTTCGGCAGCGAGAAGGTACGAAGATCCTTCTGATTGATCATGTTCACACAGATGTTGACAGATGTTTCTTTACTAAATCATCACACCTGCTCCGTGCTTCAGGACATCTACCCTAAGGGAGTCGTCCCATTGGCTGCCATTCAGATGGCCCGCCCCGCCAAAGACAACAAATTCGAAATCGTGACGAGTCAAAGGATCTTTGTTTTCAGGGCTGATAATGAAGGTGAAAACACACACACACACATATAGACACAAACACACACACACATGCACACACTGCTGCTGCTCATGTTACGCTGTCTGTGTAGAGGTCTTGTGTGAAACTTTGATGTAATTTTAACAATTTTCAAAGATGTAAGGAACTTTTTTTGTGGAAAAACTACATCAACAATTTATTAATGTTTTTTTGAGGAGTCGTACATCAGCTACATACATACAGAACCAACAGACATCAGTGTGTATGTGTGTGTGTGTGTGACCTGCTCTAACACTCAGTACAGTAGCTGCTGTGTGTGGCAGCGTGGAGCTCAGCGGGTCATGTGACTGGGCTCCAGCTGGGACAGACAAAAGGCTGACCCAGTAACCTGCTGCAGCCTCTCTGCAGGCCGACCGTCCCAGCACACACTTTAACTCTGCTGCTCAGACAGGAAGTTACAGAGACAGCGCTCAATCTGAGAAAACTGTCAGATAAGTAGTGAAATACTCAGAAGTAGAGCTCAGTCAAACCATCAACATCAACCAGGAGGTGAAGTTATTGTGTTGTAACAGCAGAACACTGAAGAGAGAACAAGTATCTGGAAGTAGAGCAACATTATAAACATCAAATAAACTCTGTAGGAAAAGCTTCTGCAGATAAATCCAGAGATATTTACAGTCCTGTATATCGTTAATAACACGTATACAGCATCATGTTTTCAGTCACATGATCAATCTGCATGAAACCCATAGACTGTATATATAATGGACGTAACATCCGTGACGTCACCCATTGGTTTGTGGACTGCTGCTCGGAGGCCAATAGTATCGGATCTGAGCAGCGCCATCTTGAAAATTTCCGGTGCATGCTGGGAAAAATAAAAACAGGGATTCTACTTATATGGGCATCAGGAGGAGCATGAGGCGCCCTCCTGAACCTGTGAACCAATCAACCTGTCAATCACCACGTAGCCACGCCCTAATGCATACCCTGCTTTATCGTCACATATAAAATCAGGGAGGCCAAAATGTCCCAAATGAACATCATACTGCATTGAAGAAGGCTTTAAACTAGCGATTGAGACCATAAACACATTTTGAAAACGTTTACTGAGGTTAGAAATCAAGTGAGAAGTTGGTGAATTCTCCATTGACTTGTATAGAGACGGAAGTCCTTTTGACACCAAAACGGTCGCCCCCTGGTGGCCTTTTGATAGAATGCAGTTTTAAGTTACTTCCTGGTTCGCCTCATTTCAGAGGACCAGAACTCCCCACCTGGTTATAATTCATAATAATTAAAAGAACAAGAACTGGTTCTCTTCCATGTTCTGTATTCATGATTGTATATAATTATTATTTCTATGTATTGATCTCTATATAAGCCAGAACCAGCACTGATCTCATTGGTCCATGAATCCTTCCAATAATCACACTAGTCAACTATCAGTATAGTAGTTAGTTGCTCTGCTGAAAGCTTCTTTCTACATTCTGTCCTTTCTTTCTTTATTAAAATGTGTGAGTGTGTTTCTTAATGAAGGATGATCAGCTGTTTCCCAGCAGGAAGTCTTCATGTGTCTCTGCTGTGAAATGTTCCCCTGCAGCTACTCCACATCTCCACCTGTCTCATCATGTTGTCCTCTCTCACACTTCCTGCTGATGCTTCACAATAAAAGCTTTTTCTCATTTCTTTCCCTCATAAACGCGTCACATGATCCAGAGTTTAAAGGTCATGTGACATTTGTGTTTGTGCTCAGCAGCTTGGATTCACACTTTAGTTTTCAATCAGTTCATTTGATTATTTCAAATGAGTTTGTTTAGTTTGCAGCAGAAGAAAATGATTGAATGCAGGAAACCATTGAACCCTGCACTAAACTGAGAATAAACTATACAACTATTAATAATGTTCAGATTATTATTAGAGGGACATTTTTCTCAATGTGACAATAAAGAGATCAAATGAAAGCTTCTATTATTATTGATCAGCCTTTTTTTATTGGACATAACAGGTGATACAGCAGTTACATTTATTTCTGCCTGAGTAACACAAACATACAAATGATCAACTTTACTTGGTAAAAACACAAAAACAGCAAATGAGAAACATGAAAAGATTAGAAACAGATGAATTATCCTGTAAATGAGCTTTTTATTGTGGATATTTAGTAAGGCGCTAA